>NC_057804.1:287499925-287501940 GCF_018294505.1 Triticum aestivum | reverse complement strand
CCACGCCGCCGATGCCACCCCGCCCTGCCGGAGCTAGCCGCCGCCACCGTCACTTCATTTTTTTCGGTTAAGTAAAAACCATCTGTTTTTTTAGAAAAAAAAAACCTAGATCTGTTTTTTAGATAGATCGGTTTGGTTTTTTTCCGGTTTAGTTTAGTTGTTTAGCGGACGTTTGTCTGTTCGTTCGTTTTAACGAACGTTGTTTGTTGGTTAGGCTCAGACAGCGAACGTTCGTTCGTTAGTCTGTTCGTCCTGTTTTTTTCCAGGGTTTATCTGCGATTATTTTCGATCGCGATTTCTGCCCTAATCTTCGATCTAGTATAACTTTTTGCTCGTTTATCCAAATTAGATGAAACCATCGCCTAAATCTTCGTCTCGAAGCCCTCTTTCCATTTAACCAACTTGAACATGATTTTGGTACCGTAAAATTTGACTTTAGTCCAAATTATTAAATGAATCTTGTTTCATTCGTATCTCAAGTTTTGTTGCTCTGTTTGAGTTGATTCTTTCAGTTGGATCTTCTTATTTGAGTTTTACCCATGCTTCTTATTTGAGTTATTATGTATGTTACTGTTTGTTTGCGATAGAGTTCCCGGAGTGCGAAGCGTGCTACTACGAGTCTCTAGGTTTTTCAGATCATCAGCAAGGCAAGTAACACTTTGATCATATCCCTTTATTACCCAGTTTTTATGCACTAGTTCCAATCCTCAAACATTGCATGGTTAGGATCTGAATAACATGTGGGTTTGGGAAGTAGATGATGAGGTAGAACCTATTGCCTTTTTATTATCAAACCTTTGGGAGTTACTTCTACATTATGCTCGGGATTGCTATGCGATGCTCGTAGACGTGGATTGGTTGAGCGTATCCATGCCAGATGTGAGAATTGTTAATTAATGGTTAACTTAAGGTGGCTACTTAAATACACATATGGTTGGATTAGTTGTGGGCACCTAGAGAATCCAGTGTTGTCCTAGGATATCCCGGAGTACCCGTGTGATCATGCTACGGTTCGCCACCCAGGCTCAAAGGGATCCTAAGATTCATGCTAGAAACTTCTGTGTGCAGCCACAAGCTATTATGGGCTCTAGCATAGTTGAGTAGGTTTCATGACCTCTTTCAGTGGTGGGCTAGCAGATGTAGGGGAAAGTAGGTGTAACTATCCATCCAGAGTAAAGAGTTAATGTTTCCGAAAGACTGTGTCTCGGTCATCCGTTTCTTAAACAACATGTAGTGCGAGAAATCTAACAAAGGAGATCGAGTCTTGTGGGGAAAAGTGCACAAACCTCTGTAGAGTGTACAAACTAATCATGGTTAGCCGTGTCCCCGGTTATGGACATCTTGAGTATCTGGTTCCTGGATTATCATGTTGATCTCATCACTCCAAATTAATTTTGTTGGGTTAATTGATATTGCTTAATTGGGATTGAGTTGGAGGAACCTTCTCAATGTTTAACAGCCACCATGATAGTTAAATAAAAATTATTCCTTTGTTGTAGGGAAAAATCGGCTTTATGCAAAACTTTAAACATAGAGCTTTCCACCAGCCATATATGCATGTAGTGATAGCATTTATTTTGTTCATTACTCTTTTGTGTTACATTGCCAGCATATTCCATGTGCTGACCCATTTCGGGCTACAACATATCATGTTGCAGACTTTTTAGACGATGAGTAAGGTGCCATAGGTTGTTGTTGCTCACTCAGCTATGCCGTTGGGGTTGATGGACTCACTTTATCTTCCAAGCCTTCCGCTATTATCTTATTTAGATGGCCTTTAGCCATATTATTGTAATAAGTTCTCTTTTGAGACATTTCGTTGTAATAAGTGTGTGATTGAGACTCTGTTATAAATCCTCAAGTACTGTGCATGTCAGCATTACCGATCCAGGGATGACACTGATGCACAGAGACTAGATTGTTTGAGATCTGGTCGCTACATCATAGGATAACCATAGATCATTAGGAAATAATATATGTAGTGGAGCACCTTGTTTAAGTAGAGATTATAGCGC
>NC_057804.1:287493715-287499456 GCF_018294505.1 Triticum aestivum | reverse complement strand
ACCCCCTAGATGGGAGGAGGGTTCCCTCTCTGGTCCATGGCCTCCATGGCTATGGAGGGGCGAGAGACGCTCCTAGATTGGATCTGTCTCTCTGCCCTCTTCTGTTTCGTGTTCCCCAGATCTGGTCGCAAACCGTTTCTTATATTCCTGGAGATCCGTAACTCCGATTGCGCTGATCTTTTTACATGTTGTTTCCAGATATAAGCTTCCTTGCGCTCGAAGTAGAGATCCAACCGACATACAAGGTGAGCACAACCCACCACCGCGCGCCAGGGGCCTGGGGCGCTCCTTGGTGTATCTGGTCCATGTGGGCCTCCGTTTGTGGTGATTCCAACTCTCAAAAATCCCAAATATTCCAAAATAATTCTCCGTGGAGTTGCATCACGTTTGGACTTTGTTTGATATGGATTTTCTGCAATACAAAAATAGGCAACAAATAGGAACTCGCACCGGGCACTGGATAAGTAAGTTAGTCCAAATAAATCATATAAGAAATTGCCAAAAGTATGTAAAAGTTGAATAATATTGGCATGAAACAATCAAAAATTATAGATACGACGGAGACATATCAGCATCCCCAAACTTAATTCCTGCTCATCCTTGAGTAGGTAAATGATAAAAATATAATTTTCCCAAACTTAATTCCTGCTCGTCCTCGAGTAGGTAAATGATAAAAAGATAATTTTTGATGTGGAATGCAACCTAACATAAACTTGATCATATGTCTAGTCATGGCATGAATATTGAGACATAAGTGATTCAAAGCAATAGTCTATAATTTGACATAAAGACATCAATACTCAGGCATCCGAATAAACAATCATGTCTTTCAGAATATCAACGCTGAAGAAAGTTATCCCTACAAAATCATATAGTCTTGTCATGCTCTGTCTTCTTAACACAAAGTATAAAGCATGTACAACCCCGATGACAAGACGAGCAATTGGTTCATACTTTTTAATGCACTTTAGCTTTCTCAACCCTCACGCAATACATGAGCGCAAGCAATGGTTATCGCACTACGGGTGGAATAGAGTATGATGATAGGGGTAAATATAAAGGAGACAAAAAAGTAAGGAAGTCCTACATCAATGCGGCTAACCAACGGGCTATGGAGATGCCCATCAATTGATATCAATGTGAGGAGTAGGGATTGCCATGCAACGAATGCACTAAGAGCTATAAGTGTATGAAATCTCCATAAGAAAACTAAGTGGGTATGCATCTAATCCTATAATGAAAATTTCCCACTAGTATACGATACTGACACCACATGAGACTTTCCATATGAAAAAATGGTGCTACTTTGAAGCACAAGTGTGGTAAAGGATACTAACAATGCCCCTTCTCTCTTTGTTTACTTTTCTTTCTTTTTCTTTTTTTTTCTTTTCTTTTTTTTCTTTTCTTTTTTTCTTTCTTTTTTTTCTTTCGTTTTTTTCTTTTTCTCTTTTTTTCTCTCATTGTCCGGAGTCTCATCCTTACTTGTGGGGGAATCATAGTCTCCATCATCCTTTCCTCACTGGGGCACTGCTCTAAAAATGATGATCATCACATTTTTATTTACTTATAACTCAAAAGGAATAAAAATTACAACTTGATACCTATAACAAAATATGACTCTATATGAATGCCTCTAACAGATGATCTAGCTTAACAAGTATGAAAAATGATGCACGGTGGTTGAGCCACAACTACTATGTCAGCTATATGATCATGCAAAGCAATATGACAATGAATGCTCAAGTCATCAAACTAAAGCGGTGGAAGTTGCACGGAAATATATCTCGGAATGTCCATGGAAGAGCCACAATAGGTAGATATGGTGGCTATTTTGAGGAAGTTATAATAAGGCTTATGTGTGATAGAATGTCATATCACGGGGTTTGGATGCACCGATGAAGTTTGCACCATGTCTCGAGGTGAGAAAGGGCAATGCACCGTACCGTAGAGGCTAGCAAATTGTGGAAAGGTAAGAGTGCGTATAATCCATGGACTCACATTAGTCATAAAGAACTCACATACTTATTGCATGCCCTTGGGGGATAGATTGGTAGGAAAAGACCATCGCTCGTCACCGACCGCCACTCGTAAGGAAGACAATCAAAGATAAATTGCACTCCAAGTTTCATAGCATAATGAGAGACTATACGTGCATGCTTCGGGATCACAAACCTTAACACCAATATTATTACTTAACCACAACCATTTACTAGCACTTCCCACATATTTATCATCTCTATATCACAAAATTATTGCAAGGAATCAAACATATCATATTCAGTGATCCATAAGTTTTATGTAGGATTTTATGACTAACCATGCAATTGACCAACTCCTGTTGACTCTCTAAATAGATATAAGTGAAGCATGAGAGTTTAATTCTTTCTACAAAAGATCATGCTCTAACAAATATAAGTGAAGCAAAAGGGCATTCTATGAACATCGGTTTTCTATGTGAAGAGAAACAGGCAATCCAAACTTCCAATGATATAAGTGAAGCACATGAAGCATTCTATAAAGCCATATTGAAAAGATATAAGTGAAGTGCAATGAGCATTCTATAATCAACCATGGACTATCTTATACCAGCATGGTGCATTAAATAAAAATGAAAACTAAACACAAAATACGCTCCAAGATTTGCAGATATCACATGAACGAAACGAATCCGAAAACATACCGATACTTGTTGAAGAAAGATGGGATGCCTTCCGGGGCATCCCCAAGCTTAGATGCTTGAGTCTCCTTGAATATTTACTTGGGGTGCCTTGCGCATCCCCAAGCTTGAGCTCTTGCCTCTCCTCCTTCTCCTCATATAGAGACCTCCTCGAACTTCAAACACTTCATCCACACGAAACTTAAATGAACTTTTAGTGGCGGGGTTAGTGAAAATGGCAATGAAATCCCATCATGTACTATTGAAACGTTATTGTATAATTATAAACAAACGTTACCCACTATATTCTATCACAATTCTACGGCCTCAAGTAAAGGAGGCCTCAACAAGAATTCAAACATATGCAAATAACGAAGCTATAATAGCAATATGTGAAAACATGACAGTCTGTAAAGATTTGAACATCCACCATATTTCTGCAACTCTAAAAATTCTTAGAAAATAGGAAAAACAAAAATTTTGTATATAAAGACATTACAAAAGGTTTCAGAACCGTTTGACGTTCCAGTAAAAAACGTAAAATCACGCACTACGGCCAAAGTTTTTGTTTTGCACCGCACTAACCAACAAGCAATCTACCCATCCTAAAGGCAAATCTTGGCACATTATTTTTATAATACAATGGAACTGTACAAGGGGATAATTATTTTTGTTGAAAAGTTTCTGTAATTTGAGATTCACAAAGTTTCCATGGGCATCAACAAAGTTCATGGCTAGCTCCCACTTTCACAATGCTCGTCCCTCTCACTTTGACTTTTCTTTTAGTGAAGTTTTAAGTTTCCCCTGTATATTTTTTTAAACTTTATAAAAGCACTCAACAGAAATAAATGACTCTCTAAAACTTCGGGGTTGTCTCCCCGGCAGCGCTTTCTTTAAAGCCATTAAGCTAGGCATAAAGTGCTCAACTAATGGATCCACCCGGATCCCAAGGTATATCAAAGCCAATTTTAATTAACAATGATTTGGCATTTAGTATTGAGCACAAATAAACATATATCAAGCAATGACAAAGTCTAACTATCTTCATATGCATCGGCATGTCATACAAGAACAATTCATGAACATAAAGTAAAGGCAAATACATTGCATAAGCAATTTCATGCAATTTTATCGTGTTGGAAACATAAAGAAGCGGAGATGTAGTTCCTCTCTAATAATTATTGCAAGTAGGAGCAGCAAGAACATGCATATTACATTCATCAAAATCATCATGTGCAACGGTAAAATGCAACCCATCAACATAGTCCTTAATAAGAGCAACCTTCTCCGATATAGTGTAGTTTGGAGATTTCAAAAAGATAATATGACTATCATGTGTGGGTGCAATAGCAAAAATTTCATGCTTAACATAGGGAACTATAGCAAGTTCATCTCCATAAGCATAATTCATATCGGCATCTTGGCCACAAGCATAACAAGCATCAAGTTCATCAAAAAGGGATATTTCAAATGAATCAACGAAATCATAGGAATTATCATAGCATTCATCCTTCGGTAAGAACGAAGGGGCATTAAATAATGTATGAGTTGGAGGGTTACTCTCATTAGAAGGTAGGCATGGGTAGCTAATTCGTTCTTCCTCCACTTGTTCTTCGCTCTCCTCATCTTCTTTTTCATCCAATGAGCTCACAGTTTCATCAATTCCTTCTTCCATAGACTCCTGCAAAATATTAGTCTCTTCTTGGACAGCGTAGACTTTCTAAATAAATGCATCAATATCGGAATTGAATTTATAATTATCATAGAAATATTTAAGGATGGCAAAATTTTCAGGCCTATAAACATCATCATCAAAAGCTTCAAACTTTTCAAACAAAGATTTAATTTCATAAGCACCCTTAAAAGCAACAAGTTCTTCTATTCGTTCCACATCATAATAATCATATATACCTCTAGCATAAGAAACCAAGGTTTCATCATCATTAAATTCACATGAAAAGGGAAGGTGTGGAGCATTCATCCTAGAGCAACAAGTAAAATCATATCTCAAGTATAAATCTCGAGCATACCAATGCAACATATAAATTTGATCCCATAAAAGTTTCCCTATTGTGTCAAGCTATATTCCCTGAAGTATTCACGTTGATCCAACGTTACTCGCATTATACAGTTGAATGGGGTTTTCTCAGGATTATCAAAGTGGTGCATAATATCTTTTACATAACGAGCATCGAGGGTTTTAGGAGGTTTCCCATCTCCATGAGTAGCAAGTACAACTGATTATTTTGGTGTTTCTGTTCCATATCCATAACTAAAGTAGAGAACAACTTAGAACAGGAAATAAAAACTACTTAGTGATAAAGCAAACAAGAACACACGAGAATATTCACCCCATGCTATTGCTCCCCAGCAACGAGGCCAGAAAAAGGTCTTGATAACCCACAAGTATAATGGATCAATTGTAGCCTCTTTCGATAAGTAAGAGTGTCGAACCCAACGAGGAGCTAAAGGTAGAACAAATATTCCCTGAAGTTCTATCGACCACCGATACAACTCTACGCACACTTGATGTTTGCTTTACCTAAAACAAGTATGAAACTATTTTGAAAGAATAAAACTATGAGTACTTTGCGAGAATAAAACTAAGAATAAATTGCAAGGTAATAAAAGTAGATAGCTTTTGTCAACAAGAAAGTCATTTGTCCCTAGGCAATCGATAACAAGTACCGGTAATCATTCTTGTAAATTTATATGAGGGAGAGGCATAAGCTAACATACTTTCTCTACTTGGATCATATGCACTTATGATTGGAACTCTAGAAAGCATCCGCAACTACTAAAGATCATTAAGGTCGTAAAACCCAACCATATCATTAAGTATCAAGTCCTCTTTACTCCCATACATCATACCCCACCTGCTTGGGTTTAAGTTTCTGTCACTCTCACAACCCACCATAAGCGAACCATGAACATATTGCAACACCCTACAGTGGGCGACAGAACCATGAACATATACCAACCAAGATCACGATTAACCCATAGGACAAAATGGATCTACTCAAACATCATAGGATAACCATAGATCATTGGGAAATAATATATGGAGTTGAGCACCATGTTTAAG
>NC_057804.1:287456900-287493396 GCF_018294505.1 Triticum aestivum | reverse complement strand
GGGGGGAAGAGGTGTTACGCAGCTGCATAGAGGGGGAGAAAGTTGGTGTTGACGGTAGCAAGGTTGTTGATGTAGATCGCCAGCACGATCCTAGCCCCGGCGGCGTTTCGGTGCCACCGGGAGAGAGAGGGAGAGAGCCCCCCTCCTTGTTCTTCTTCCTTGGCATCCTCCCTAGATGGGAGGAGAGTTCCCCCTCTGGTCCATGGCCTCCATGGCTGTGGAGGGGCGAGAGCCCCTCCGAGATTGGATCTGTCTCTCTGCCCTCTTCTGTTTTGCGTTCCCTAGATGTGGCCGAAAACCGTTTCTTATATTCCCAGAGGTTCTTAACTCCGATTGCACTGATCTTTCTACATGAGTTTTTTGCGGATATAAGATTCCTTGTGGCCGAAGTAGAGATCCAACCCACGTACGAGGTGAGCACAACCCACCAACGCACGCTAGGGGCCTGGGGCGTGCCCTGGTGTATTGTGGTCCGTGTGGGCCTCCGTTTGTGGTGATTCCAACTCCCAAAAATCACAAATATTCCAAAATAATTATCCGTGGAGTTGCATCACGTTTGGACTTTGTTTGATATGGATTTTCCGCGATACAAAAATAGGCAAACAACAGGAACTGGAACCGGGCACTGGATAAGTAAGTTAGTCCAAATAAATCATATAAAAATTGTCAAAAGTATGTAAAAGTTGAATAATATTGGCATGAAATAATCAAAAATTATAGATACGATGGAGACATATCAATCCCCGATCGATGGTAACAGGAAGAAGGGAGATGGTGTTTACCCAGGTTATGGCTCTCTTGATTGAGGTAAAACCTTACGTCATGGTATTGCTTATATTGATGGAGATGTATCAAGTACAGAGTTGATCTACCTCGAGATCATAAGTTGGGTTCTACTTCTAAGGCTGGAAGAATGTAATTGCATTTTGGTACCCCCCTACGGGATAACAACTTTGGATTATATACATGCCAAGTAGGGCATCTAGCGTTACATAGTCGGTGTCGGATATCGGGTTCCGGCAAAACCCTTAAGGTTCGAACTCTAGGGTGCACGCGAAGATCTTCCCCCCACCGATCCACGTCCCAACGCCTCGCTATGAATCTAAGCTACACCACGAGCAACACAAGAGACACAAGGTTTATACTGGTTCGGGCCACCGTTGTGGTGTAATACCCTAATCCAGTGTGTGGTGTGGTGGATTGCCTCGGGCGCTGATGATGAATAGTACAAAGGAAGAACAGCCTCGCGAGAGGTGTTCTTGGGCTGGTGCGGTGTTCTACTTAGGTGGGTTCGATCACCTTTGGATGAGGTACCCCCCCTGTACTCTGGTGGCTATCTCTATATATAGAGGCCCTGGTCCTCTTCCCAAATATTGAGCAGGAAGGGAGCCAACAACGGCCATTTTGAAGGGGAACATCTAGTACAAGTTATCCTGACTAAAGTTGGTCTTCGGCTACAAAAGGCATTGGCGATGATGCCGTCTTGGGCTCCACGGTGACCTCTGTCCTGCCGCTCTGCTGGTCTTGGTCTTGTTGCACCGATATGGTAACCTTTGCTTGATGCCTCGGTACTCCGCGCTGCACTTGGCCCCTTTGCACCAAAGAGGAAACGAGGACACTGCACAGGCTGGCGCCCGTCTGCACCCGCTTGGGCTTGATTGTCATGGCTTGCGTCACGAGCACCTCGCAAGGTACCCCTGCCTTGATCTCTCTGCCTCCTCGTGAGCCTGCCTGGTGAGGCCGCCCTTGAGGAAGCCTTGCATCGTCCGCCCCGCGAGGCTTGGCCCCTCGCGAGGGTCTTGAGCTTGGGTTGATGAAGACGGGTCGTACTGGGCCACAGCTCAAGCCATGCCGCAGTCCGCAGGCAGGCAATTCTGGGGACCCCCATTCCCAGAACACCGATAGTGGCCCCCGGGCCCAAGGCGCGCTCGGACTTGGCTTAGCAGCAAAGTGAAAAGGCAAGTGCGGAGCGCCGCAGGCCCCAACAGCCTGCGGCCTTGGTCACTGCGTGGCGGTTGATTGGACGTGGGCATCTCCCCTTCCCCATGCTACCTTAGCAACTGCACGACTGACAAAACGCTGGCCTGGGTTAGGCTTACCTTCATTTCTCCCATTTGCCTTGCTCCAGATCCCCTTTCTTGCTCTTGCTCCCCTACTTCTGAAATCTCCAGATCCGCCTCATCCTTCCTTCTCCAGCGAGCAATGGCGCCTTGTAAGGCCGCGGCCGAGGCTTCGCCGGCCTGGTATTCACCGACTCTGGATCCCGCCAACATGACGGAGAAGAATCTTGCGCTCACACACCTAATGACGGCGGTGCAAGGCAGCGAGATGGGGGAGACTGCGCTCTGAGCCGGCTCCGCCCAGCCGGAGGCCAGGAGGAGTACCTTCTACCCCTTCTTCATGAGCGCAGTCATCGCTGGCCTGGTGCCTCCTTTCTCCGAGTTCTTCTATGTTGTCCTCCGCTATTATAAACTGCAGGCTCTGCATCTCCATCCCAACTTTGTTCTGCTCCTGTCAATTTTTGCCTACTACTGCGAGGCGCACGTCGGGGTAATGCCTTCCGTGGCCTTGCTGCACCACTTCTTCTCCCTCTGAGTTACCGGCGTCAATACCTAGGCATGCATAGGCTTTGTTGCATACTCCAGAGCCAACACGATCTCGAAGGCCGGGAAGAGGGCCGATGGCTTCTAGAGCAAATGGGTCATGTTGGATGCCGGATGCATCCACTCTCGGCTGGCACTGCCCACGGTGCAGCCCCAGGCCGACTAGGCATGGTCCCGTGTGAATCTTGACGACCGGCAGGCGAAGCTGGTGCTGGAGAAGATGAACACGAACCTGAGGCTGAGCAACATGAAGGCGGCGAAGCTGACCGGGGCCAGGCTCCTGAGGGAGTTCCTGGCGCATCGGGTGGCTCCACTTCAGGCGCACGCGCGCCTGTTGTGGAGGCTCGGGGATGCGGACGCCAATATCCGCCTGAACTCGGAGGCCCTGGCTGATGAAGATCTGACCGCAGCTCTCTGCTTCCTGGTTGGAGAGGATGTGGAAGGTCTGGAGGGTGCTCTTGTCCCTTTGTTCCTTCACGACAATTGGGAGCGGGTGGTGGACTCCATGCCCACCTTTGATGGGAGCGGTCTGGTCCCGAGGGTGCCTCCTGAGGGCCAGGTGGCGGCGGCGATGGTGGAGTTGTCCTCCGATGATTCCAGCAGAGGAGAGGAGGAAGACGAGGAAGAGGAGGAGCGCGACTCAGAGGAGACCACTGAGGGGACTGGGGAAACTTCCCCTTGGCGCAGGGTTAACGTCCTCCGCGACCTGCCGGACAACGACGAGGCCGATGCCAGGCGAGGTGGAGAGGACCCGCTTGTGATCCCGAAGAAGGAGAGGTCGGGCCCTTCCGGCCCCGACATTGCTCGAAGCTAGCTCCAGCCCTTTTGGTGCACCCTCCTATTTTGCTGGACCTCCCGAGGCTGTGCCCCGCAAGAGGCTTTCGGGCTTTAAGCTCGACAGGAGGCCGTTGGAGCTCGCCGCGACTAATCAGTAAGTACTCGAACTCTGCTTTGCTCTTGTTTTTGCTGTCAGGGCTTGACATCTTCCGTCGCTTGGGTAGGCTGCTGCCTGCGGTGAAGAGGCCGAAGGGAGACACGGTGGCTCCACTTGGGGCAAGCTCATCTGTCGTGGCCGCGCCTTCGCCTGCGGGAAGGGGAGGCAGTGGAGCTCGCACCTCCCTTGCCCGTTCGTCCTCTCGAGGCCAGGAGGGGCGCTCTAGCAGGGTGCCAGCCCCTGCGGCCCCGCTAACTCTGGAGGCGTCTGCGCTTCATGTTGTCGCCGAGGTTTCCAAGGCTCCGGAGGTCCCGTCCTCCCAGGTTGTGGTCACGCTGCCGTCTTCTCCTCCCGCTCCACTGGTTCCTGACTCCTCTGCCTCCTCCGCCGCCTTGGACCATGCTGCTGCTGAGTTGGGTCGGCTACGAGAAGATCTCCAAGGCACCAACCCCGGCCTGGTGGTCGGGCGCCTGGAGCTGATCTCTGGCTAGGCTAGCTCTGACTCCTCCATCCGAGGGGCGCTGAGCCAGGCTGTGGCAGCTTCTGAGGAGGAGAAACAAGTCGCCACCCAAGCCATAGCCGCCTGTGATGCAACATTGAAGGATGCTTCGATCGTCCAGGAACGCTGCAAGGCGCCGGAAAATGAGCTGCAGGGCCTGCGCGATGAGCTCGCCAAAGAGGTTCGCGACCGCCAGGTGAAGGAGGAAGAGATGAAGGCTCGGGAGGCCACCATCGGGGATCATGAAGCCGAGCTGTCCGCTGATCGCAACCGACTGAAGACACTGTAGCAAAAGCTGAAGGCGGAGAGGAGAGATCGCGTGGCCTTCGCAGATTATGAGGAGAGATCTCGCAGGGCGCTGAAGTCGCTTTATTATGATGGTTTGGAGAAGCCGCTGGCTGGAGCCACGGATGGCCCTGCCAAGCTGCTTCCCTTCCTGGTCGAAGCGCTTGAGGAGGTCATGACCGGCATCAACCCATGGACGAGGTTGAAGCTCGCGTCCTTTCCTCCGTGGTGCTGACGCGGATCCTCCGCCATGTCTACCTTCGCAACCCCGACGCCAACCTCGACGATCTGCTAGAGCCTGTGGATGCCGAGCGCTCCGCCGCTGCTGCGGAAGCCGTGAACGGCCGCGCGGAAGCCTTGCTGGCAAAGTTCCATGCCTTCTCCAGTACGCCCAAGGCAGGTGTCGCTGGTTCCGTGGCCTCGGGAGGTGGAGCTGTCAAGCGCAACTCTACCACGGAGGCGAGGCTCCCGGCGAACGACGACGCTACTCAAGGGTGATTTCCTCCCGGCTTCTTTTCCTGTTTCTACTCCTGCAACATGCATCGTGCCTCGTGGAGGCATTTAAACTTGTGTTTGGTATCGTGAGGACAATTTATGGTTTGTAATATTTGCTTCTGAATTTGCGAGATTTGCGGTTTCCTTCCTATTTGCGTTGTGTTCTACGTCGGCAGGGCCCGGCCCCGCGCATACCTCAGCCGCCATTAGCCCCGACCGGATCACCAGGACGGGACCAAGGAGTGAGGGGCTACGTGGCAAGTTAGGCTCCTGAGTCGCGATGCTCAGGAGTCCTCCTTGACGCACAAACAACAAATAGGGAGGGGGTGTAGGAGCAGATCTATCGTTCTACATCGGCAGGGCCCAGCCCCGCGCATACCTCAACCGCTGTTAGCCTTTCGGAACTAAGGAGTGAGGGGCTACGTGACCAGTTAGGCTTCTGAGTCGCGATGCTCAGGAGCCCCCCTTGACGCTCAAACGGTCTTCATACCTTGGCTCCGCTCGGGGAGAGGAGCGCGACGACCTGGTCCAAGGGACCTGGCTGGGTGGCATGCGCCCGGGTCACCCCCTCGTGTCCAGCCCCCTCACGTGGCACTCCCGAGGGGAGGCGTTGCGATGAGGCCAGACACTAAGCTCTGGGATCCCTAAGGTTGATACAGCCGTGGGCTGCCCTCAGTTGTTTATCACCAGTGCGGAGCATAGCGCTTCCGAATGTGTACAGGCATAGCAGCTCCTCGGCAGTGTTGTCGGCCAGCACGGAGCATGGTGCTTCCACTGGTACGTGGGAAGGGGGCCCCCCTCCGGGAGGAGCCCCCGGTGCATGTACAACCCCGCCCTGACACGTGGCCGGCACGATAGGGCTAGATGAGGTGTATCTAGGCACCCGTGAGCCAGCGCGGAACTCACGAGGCCCTACCTCCAGGCGGGTTGCGCCTGATCTTGAGCCTTGGGCAGCTGAGTGTTCCTGCAAGGTGGTTAGATGCAAATTCTCTACGTCCTCAGGTCCCGGCCCTCGAGCAAGCTCAGCCGCCCCTGGTATGCCAGGTTGCGATGTCGTGGACAAGGGCAAGGGGTGAGGGCTGGAGAGCCAGTAAGAGCCCCTGAATCGTGATGCTCGGGCGCCCCCTTTTAACATGCAAGCAATTTGCATGAGGGAGAAAAAAGGGGCTGTGGGGGCGGAAGATGATAACAACAGGAAGGTTAAGCATGAAAAGCGAATTGGCTTAGATAAATGCAGGAAATATACATGACACTGGGTCAGGCCCGAGCGGCTTGGGGATGATGCAGCCCGAGGGGCACCCCCAACAAGGTGAACTAAGGACATAAGCAATACGGATACATGCCGGAGGGACAGACCCACGCGACCTGGGAATAATGCAGCCCCGAGGGCGCTCCCAGCTGAAATGAAACTCAAGAGATGTCACCTGATACCATTGCAGAGAAGGTGTTGGAGTAGCTGACGATGCGCAGTGAAGGAGCCGATCCTCACGAGTCACCGGAGCCCTGAGCCTCGGGAGGCTCTGGGGGCCCGGGCGGCTCCTCGAGGACCATCTCCATCTCTACCAGGACCGCATGGTGCCTATCCTCTGAGCTTCCAAAGTGCTTCGTATAAGGCGCTGGTGAGCAGTAACCGCGTTTGGCTGGCCAACGGGCATGCAAACGTAGCTGTGCGGCGGACCCTCGCAGCGTCCCACGCGTGAAGGCAGGAAATGCTCCTGAGACGCGACTCGGTTGAGCCCTAGATAGTCGATGCAGATGCGCAACCCGCCATCCTTGCCTGGATGGGGAGCTACACCGGGCAGGCGGCGATTGCCGCGCATGACTCTTGATTCCAGCAGCTCCTGAGTGACCTTGGTGATGAAGTCCTGAGGGTTGGGCCCTCCTTGCCCCATGCCTTCCTGAGGGAAACATGCCGTGAAGCACGCCTCCAAGTGGTGCCCGAGCGCCTCCCTTGTGATCTTGGCAAAGTCCGAGGCCCTCTAGGAGAGAGCACCCGAGCCTTGCCCGAGGAGGGCGCTGGACGCGCCTTCCTATGCGATGGAGGGAGGCGCCCCTTGCACGGGCGCAGACCCTGACATGGCACCTCCGGAGATGCCTGCCTCCTGAGGCCTTGAGCCGGGTGATGTCTTCTTCTTTTTGCCAACTGCCTCGGGAGGGTTCTCATTCTTGTTGTCTGGGTCCTCAACTGATGCAGCTTGGAAGGCACGCTTGAGAGAGCACACTGCATCCTTCTCTTCGCAGGGGACTGTGATAATTCCACCGCTTCCCGGCATCTTGAGGACATTGTAACCATGGTGAGTCACTGCCATGAACTTGGCAAGGGCTGGATACCCGAGGATGGCATTGTACGGCAGGAGAATGTGGGCAACGTCAAAGTCGATGAGCTTGGTCCGATAGTTCTTGCGCTGCCCGAAGGTGACAGGGAGGCGAACCTGCCCTATCGGAGTGGTGGAGCCTTCAGTGACTCCCGAGAAAGGCTTGGTTGGCTGAAGCTGATCATATGGCACTTGGAGATTGTTGAATGTCTCCACGGACAGAACGTCGAGCCATGCGCCCGCCATCGATGAGGGTCCTGGTGACTTGCACATTGCCGATGACTGGGGAACAAAGAATTGGGAGGACGCCAGCTATAGCCGCACACTTGAGCTGATCCGCTGAGCTGAACATGATGGCGCACATGGACCACCTGAGAGGGTGCGTGGCCTCGAGCTTGGGAAGGACTACATTCACGTCGCGAGCAAACTGCTTGAAGATGCGCTGAGAGGCCGGGGCCTGGGCACCACCCAGGATGCAAGCGATAGCACGCAGCTCCTGTTAGCCCCCAGCCCCCTCGTCCTAGTGATGGTCGTCATTCCTTCTTAGCGGTGGTGGCAGAGGAGGAAGGCCTGCATTGCCCTGCGGGCGATCCTCGCGAGTCTGATCCCTCCAAGCCCCCTCGCGAGGCTGGTCCTGCCAGTGATTGTCACGAGGTCGGTCACGCCACTCCTAGCGAGGGCCTCGGTCGTCCCATCGTCCTCCACCTCTTCCGCCTCCTCGGCCATAGACCCGATCATTGCGCTCGTGGCATCGACCGATGCGTCCTTCTCGAATGGTTGTGAGCTCCTGACATTCGTTGGTGTTGTGGGTGTGGAGTTCATGGTAGACACAGTATCGGCTGCCCTTGGACGACTCTGGTTGGTCCCTGCTGCGCTTCGTGTCTGGTTCTGCTGTGAGCACAGCTGCTCCCTTGCGCTTCACGTCCTTGGCCTTGGCTTTCTTCTCTTCTGGGTCAGCAGCTGGAAGCTCAAGAAGAGAGTGGCGCCCCTCCTTAGCCCTTGCGCACTTGGTCGCCAGGTTGAACAGCTCCAGAGATGTGCACAGATCCTCGTGGATAGCCAGCTCCTCCTTCATCTTGATGTCACGAACGCTGTCATACAACGCTGAGATGATGGCCTCCTCAGTCATCTGGGGAATCTTGAGGCGAGCGTTGTTGAAGCACTGGATGTAGTACTGCAGGGTCTCTCCAGGTTGCTGCTTGATGCGGCGCAGGTCACCCACGACTGGAGGACGGTCGCGAGTGCCCTGGAAGTTGGCGATGAAGCGGGTGCGCATCTCGTCCCAGGAGGAGATCGAGCCGGGAGGCAGGTTCAGGAGCCAGGTGCGGGCACCATCCTTGAGCACCATGGGAAACCAGTTCGCCATGACCTTTTCGTCTCTGTTGGCCGCCTCAATGCCCAGCTCGTAGAGCTGTAGGAACTCCACGGGGCCGGCGGTGCCGTCATAGCAAGGAGGTAGATCCAACTTGAACTTGCCCGGCTAGGCGACACTGCGTAGCTCGGTGGTGAAGGCGCGGTAGCCTGCGGTGGCCACCGGACCCCTTTGCAGATGCGGGGCTTACTCTTGGAGATTCCCCCGTGCTGCTGTCACGGGCAGCGCGGGGTCTTGACATGCTGGCGCAGCGATGCGGTCTTGACGTGCTGGAGCAGGGAGCACGCGAGCGCCTTCTTGGGGACGAGGGATTTCTTGGCAGATCCTTTCTTGTCACGCGGGTGCTGGACGCGGTGGTTCTCATCCAGGGGCCGCGCGCCTTGGAGCCAGGGCACCATCTTGGGGGGGAGGTGGGGGAGGCGCCTCCTGAGCTGTGTCAGCCACGCAGGACGGGGGGCGAGGCAGCGAGAGGGACGGCGTTGGAGAGCCCCCTGCGGTGCTGACGAGCTCGGTGATGCGAGCGAGCCACTCCTCGTAGAGGTCATCGACGGGGCGGTAGTATAGGAGCTCACGTGCCAGGAGCAACGCGGCGTGCGCCTCCGTGGGAGCGCGACAGGCGTGAGACGAAGAACCAGCTGGAGTCAGCGACGGAGTGGCGCTGCGGCCTTCCCACCGCACCGAGGGGTGCAACAACAACGCTTGCTGCTCGTTCCCCGCCGGGCCGGTGGCGGCATTGGTGGCAGGCAATGGGGAACGACGGGGAGGCCCACCGACGGGAACCGTCTGGGCGACGTGGGCGGCGAGAGCAGCCCCACGCTCGGCACGAGCTCGGCGAGCGTCAGCCATGGATGTGACGAACGATCGAACATGGGACGGCGGAAGAAAGATTCCAGCACACCCCTCCCTAGAGCGCCAAATGTGGGATATCTGGTTCCGGCAAAAACCTTAAGGTTCGAACTCTGGGGTGCACGCGAAGATCTTGCCCCCACCGATCCATCTCCCAACGCATCGCTATGAATCTAAGCTACGCCATGAGCAACAAAAGAGACACAAGGTTTATGCTAGTTCGGGCCACCGTTGTGGTGTAATACCCTAATCCAGTGTGTGGTGTGGTGGATTGCTGCAGGGGCTGATGATGAACAGTACAAAGGAAGAACAGCCTCGCGAGTGGTGTTCTTGGGCTGGTGCGGTATTCTACTTAGGTGGGTTCGATCGCCTTTGGATGAGATGCCCCCCTCTACTTGTGTGTCTATCTCTATATATAGAGGCCCTGGTCCTCTTCCCAAATATTGAGCGGGAAGGGAGCCAACAATGACCATTTTGAAGGGGAACATCTAGTACAAGTTATCCTGACTAAAGTTGGTCTTCGGCTGCCAAAGGCACTGGCGATGACGCTGTCTTGGGCTCCACGGTGACCTCCGTCCTTCCGCTCTGCTGGTCTTGGTCTTGTTGCACCGGTATGGTAACCTTTGCTTGATGCCTCGATACCATGCCTGCGCTTGCCCCCTTTGCACCAAAGAGGAAACGAGGACACTGCGTAGGCTGGCGCTCGCCTAGCACCCGCCTGGGCTTGATCATCATTGATTGCATCGCGAGCACCTCGCGAGGTACCCCTGCCTTGATCTCTCCGCCTCCTCGCGAGCCTGCCCAGTGAGGCCGCCCTTGAGGAAGCCTTGCGTCGTCCTCCCCGCGTGGCTTGGCCCCTTGCGAGGGTCTTGAGCTTGGGTTAATGAAGACGGGCCGTACTGGGCCACTGCTCGAGCCACGCCGCAGGCCGCAGGCAGGCAAGTCTGGGGACCCCCATTCCCAGAATGCCGACAGTCGGTATTTGAGGATCGCATGCAGGTTGCAGGAGATTCCTTGTGGTATACTCCACGTGTTTGGTCTTGATCTCACCTAGGCATATAGCTTCCGGAGTCTTCCTTAATGAGAATGTGGGCCCAACGACCCAATACAAAGATTATGGGCTAACTAGGGTGGTACCCCCTAGTCCAGGACAACCTCAGTAGCCCCCGAACTAGTCTTCTAGGCCGAGGACAACTTCCTTGAATTGAATAACCTTGAATCTAAAGTCCTTGGCTTGACAGACGAGTTCCCTTTAATTATCGATTTGAGATTCCTTTTCCTTATAGAGCAATACACCTCTGCCATGGCTCAGCCGAGCTCACCTAGTGCCCGAAGTCACGGGATTACTTAGCCTCGAGGGCCGACCTCATAGGTGTGAACAATGCTTACTAGCCTGCCAACTTTATCGAAGAGGCGCTTACCCACGACTGGTCAAGTAGTTACTGCTCACCCCTCATCGTGGCCCGAGGCAATCTTTTTACTGGCGCATCCAGTCAAAGTGGAGATCGTGCCCATCGTATTAGGGATATCATTGAGATTTTGTTTCTCCTCATATGAATAATGACATGTTTTTACGGGAGGTGGAGATTTTAGAAACGCGACAAGGGGGACTCTTGGCCTTTCAATATCATTATAAGAGATAAGAGAGCCACAACGGAAAGAACCACACTCTCATTTCCCCCGCCAGTAGCTTCCTAAGCCCTCACACACAAATCCAATCTCGCTCTCCTTCCTCCGCAGTGCACACCACCGTCCAGTCCAGCAATGGCCGACACCCTCTAAGGGCACTGGGGTGGCTCCATCGTAACAAAGGGCACCATTCTGGAGTTGCACAGTGAGGGGTACATCCCCGCCAATGCCGACACCTGAGGGCCGAATGCCGACCAGTAGGTGCCCTCTCTCAAGCCACGAGAGAGGGTGGTCTTTGTTCCCCACCTTATGAGACGCCTGGGGTTCCTACTGCACCCTCTCGTGCGCAGGATAATGGTCTACTATGGGCTGGACTTCCACCAGATGGCCCCGAATTCCATCCTCCACCTCTCCTCCCTCATCACGGTCTGCGAGGCGTACCTCCGCATCGAGCCGCACTTCGGCCTATGGCTAAAGATCTTCAGCGTCAAGACGAAGTCCAGTGGCTCCGATCTAGCGGAGTGTGGATCGGCCATGATCAGCAAGAACCAGAAGGTCGATTGGTTCCAAGGCACCTTCATCGAGACGATGAAGGAATGATAGCATGAGTGGTTCTATATCACTGAGCCGCTTGCTGCTGGCCAGCTCGAGGTACCAGCCTTTTTGTCCGGGACTGCAAAGAAGATTATGTCCTGGAGGAAGAAGGGCACCGCCTGGGGGAACCAAAAGGAGCTGGAGGCTTTTATCAAGAAGATCAACTAGTGGTATTCCGAGAAGAACCTTCAATTAGCCAACGTAGTGAACATCATGCTCCACGGTCGCATCCTCCCACTCCAACTCAGGGGCAACCTGATGTGGGACCAGAAGTCCGAGGACGCAGGGCCCGTCCTTAAATTCTTCCGCTCCACCCTGGCGGGCATGTGCACGTAGCTGTTCAAGTCGTCCAAAATTCGATTCCCTTTGGAAGGGCACAACTCATCTTTGAAACTGATTACGACGACCTTGCCGCCTGGTTTTCTTTGAGCTTTATAGATCTCGGCCAACCGACTATTCTTTTTAGACGTGGATCTCCAAGGCACAATGGATGTTGTGCCCGGCTACACTACTAGAGAGGGAGAGGACCCCTCAGCTCACGCCCCTCCTAGTCGAGGAGCCACATGTGGTGATCCCCAAGGGCTCGAAGACCTAGAAGGGCAGGGTGGGACTCCGGACCCGGTAGACCTCGGTCACCCAATCTGAGGACACCCAAGCCTCCTTGACCCATGACGATGATGCAAAGCAGGAATAGGGGGAGGAGAACCCTCTGCTCAAGGGGAAGAGAGCAGCATCAGAGGACGCTGAGGCCGAGGTACGACCACAGGGCCTGAAGAGGCCATGAAAGTGTAGCGAGCCGACCTCAAACAGTCAAGCCTCTGTGTATCTGTGCTATATCTGGATCAGTATGCTAGCACACATAGTACATCAATGTATATATCAAAGTGTAATCACATGTATAAATAACGTAAAACTGATATGTACCTCATAAGTCTCAGCGGAAACAAACAAACGGGCATGGAGTGTAGAACGTAACCCAACAACGAAACTCACTCGTCGTAGAAATAATCCTGCAACATGATATGTTGCAGCCGTGTAGGTCTGTACATTGAATGTACCGGCAAGATTACTATAAGAAAAATAGATGATAAAACTATAATTATAGGCAATATAAATTTGTGGCTCTTGGTCTGAGTTTTTTTTTGCATAAAATCTGGTTTTATTTTCCCTACAACAAAGGAAATAACCGAAGTCAGTACTATAGAGTTTTTTATCATGACATGGTTCCGCCAACTGATGTCTCATAGCCCATTTAATCATAACTTGCCCACAATTAAATTACCAGTTCGGTGTTAAGAGTTCCAAGATAAATCCAAGTCCAGAGGCTCAAGTTATCCATAACCGGGGACATGGCTAATCGATTAGGTTTTAACCCTCTGCAGAGGTTTGTACACGTTAACCGCAAGATTCGATCCCTCCATTTCGTCCTCGCACTTCAGATCGTTTGAGAACAGGAGCCCATAGTGACTGGCGGTTGCACAAGAGCTTCCAGGCATGAAGCATTCTTCCGTATCTTTGATCCTGGGTGGAGCTTTCTACATGATATCACTATGCTTCTCCGAAATCACTGAGTATTGGGCGCACCAATGTACCCTTCTTAACCATCCTCCACCTAGAGGTATACTAAATTATTGTCTCGAGTCTTGAAGTCTTGAGGCCTTGATTTCCTAGAAGGAGGTCTTGAACCCACGAGGGGTCTTCCCACAAGGCGGTCTTGAATCCCTCGGGATCTTCTCACATTGAGGTCCTAAACTCCATGGGAGTTCTCTCTCTCTCTCTCTCTCTCTCTCTCTCAAGATGAGGTAGTGGATGAGCAAAGCTCTATCTCTAAAATGAGCTAAACCAATGGTAACCCTAAAATGGTGGAGGTGGAGGAGTATATATGGCCTAGGGCCATGAAGGTGTAAGTGAGGGGCAAAACGATTACATGGACCTCGGGCCCGATCTCTGTGCGCGGACAGGTACTAGACGTCTGGTGGCTCGCGGGCGTCCGGAAGTCGTTGGACTTCCGACGTTTTGGCTCGGGACCGGTGGCGCCAGATTTTTGGTCGGTGTTGGTCGTCCGGTGGATGAAGGTGGTCGGATGTGTGGTGTCTAGCAGTCATCTGGTCTTTGTAGACTTCATAGGTTGCGGTCCTTCTGGCTAGCTGATGCTCCTGGCGTCGGATGTCCAGGATGGACCGGTCGCCGGTGGCTGTGACTTTTTGTCAGCCCTTTCTCTTGTTCCTCGCGCATGGTGTCCTCGCCGTCTTGTCCAATGCTCCTAGTTGTTCCATGGTCTTCCTCTTGGTTCCTGGTCATGCATAGCACATATGTTTGATGTACTAGCCATGTCTCACATGTGGAAAGTGACGGTTTAGTCAGGAGTGAGGTCACCTTGTGTCCAATGGCGTATGGTCGTGGTCTCATCGTATGTCCTCTTGGGGCTTGGGGAGTGGTCGTAATGTACATGGGGATGATCGTAGGATGGTCTGCATCAGCGGGCCAAGGTAATATTCAAGGAGAACCAAGCAACTAAGATTGGGGATGCCCCGGAAGGCATCCCCTCTTTCTTCTAACAAAAATGGGTAATTTTACTTGGAGCTATATTTTTATTCATCACATATCATGAGTTTTGCTTGGAGCATCTTGTATTACATGAGTCTTACTTGTTTTTCTTTTTAGTTTGTCAGAATTATCCTTGTTGAACACACCTATTTGAGAGAGCCATAATAATGCTATGATTTGTTAGAATTGCCCTATGTGCTTCACTTAAATTTTTTGAGCTATGGTATTGCTTTAGTGCTTCACTTACATCTTTTTGAGCATAGTGGTGCTTTAATGTTTGAAAGAAATACTCTCATGCTTCACTTAGATCAATTTGAGAATTAGTAAATTTTTGAAGAAATTCTCTCATGCTTCACTTATATTATTTTTAGAGATGAATTTTTTTTATGATTATCTTCTTCACTAAAATTTGTTTGAGAGCTTGTTATAAGCAATGGTAATATATGAAACAAGTCCCAAAGTGATAGATACGCAAGAAGGATGTAATAAAAACTTTCATGAAGATCATTGGATATTATAAAGTTGATTCTTTTTAATATTTTTGGGATATGGAAACAATAATATGTGAGTCATGTTGATGAGTAATTATGCTTTAGTAAGAAAATATTGGCGTAAAGGTTTGTGATTCCCTATGCAAGCATGAAAGTCAATAGTTATGTAATGAATTACATCCTACTTGTGGTGCATTATTCGGTGTTAATTATGTTTAATGCTTGTTTATGATCATTTTAGTTCTTTGGTTGGTTGCTTCTCAATCTATTTGGTAGCCTTTCCTTGTACTAAATGGGAATACTACTTGTGCATCCAAACTCCTTAAACCAAGTTGTGCCAATGAGTCCACCATACCTAGCTATATGCGGTATTTCCATGACACTCCAAGTAAATTTGTATGTGCCAACTCTAATTTTCAAAATGAATTTCCTTTTTGTGTGCTTGTACCGCTCATGAAGCGGCAGGGGTGGCCAATATTTTTCCAAGCTAGATGTGCTACTCTAAAGATGAATGTCTATTCACTTTTCATTACACGAGAGTGTGTCAAGGTAATAGGGATACCCAGTCCCAAAATAAAAAAAATCATGTTCTCAAATAATAAATTCCTTGGAAAGTGTTGGTATGGAAGGCACTTGTGGCTACGGCTAGCGTTCTATTGTGAAAGAATGGTGGAAAAAGGAATAAACTATATTTTATGTTCGGGTACCGCCTATGATGAATCTAGCATGGAAAGCAATAGGAATTGTCGGTCGTTTTCATTGACGGGAAAAGCATACTGTCGGTGTCAAAACCGGCGGATCTCGGGTAGGGGGTCCCGAACTGTGCATCTAGGCGGATGGTAACAGGAGACAAGGGACACGATGTTTTTACCCAGGTTCGGGCCCTCGATGATGGAGGTAAAACCCTACTCCTGCTTGATTAATATTGATGATATGGGTAGTACAAGAGTAGATCTACCACGAGATCGGAGTGGCTAAACCCTAGAATCTAGCCTATGGTATGATTGTTGCCCGTCCTATGGACTAAAACTCTCCGGTTTATATAGACACCGGAGAGGTCTAGGGTTACACAGAGTCGGTTACAATGGGAGGAGATCTTCATATCATATCGCCAAGCTTGCCTTCCACGCCAAGGAAAGTCCCATCCTGACACGGGACGGAGTCTTCAATCTTGTATCTTCATAGTCCGGGAGTCCGGCCAAAGGTCATAGTCCGGCCATCCGGACACCCCCTAATCCAGGACTCCCTCAGTAGCCCCTGAACCAGGCTTCAATGATGATGAGTCCGACGCGCAAGTTGTCTTCGGCATTGCAAGGCGGGTTCTCCTGCAAATTCTCTGTATTCGTCGAATAGTGTCCGGCTTCTAGTGCGTGCTGCCCTCCTCTGCTTCTATGCCCCGTAATGACCATCTTCCATGTGTCAAACGAATGCGAAAAGCCAGGGGATTTTTTAGTTACCCCCCTGGTTGCGTTAATCAACCGCCCATAAAAGAGACGGGGATTTAGATCCAATTCACAACATCTTCCCTCTGCGAGATTTCAACAGAGTGCCTTCGACAGAGATCCATTCCACCATGGCCGGTCGGTGCAGCTCCTCCTCTCGCCCCTCCAGCGCTCGGCCCAGAGATTGGGGGCGGTGTTCCGTCCCGCATAGCGAGCTAGTAGTGCTTCAGTCCAAGGGGCTTCTCCCCTCAGCATATATGGTCCCAGTTCGAGCCGGGATTGCTACCTACAGCGGCGGAGAGCAGGCAGAGAGCGTCCCCCATCCCTCTCGGGGAGAGCGGGTATGCCTAGTCCCTTATTTAATGAGAGGACTCGGATTTCCAATTCATCAGTTTCTTCAAGGGTTGCTGGAGTTCTACGGCCTCCAGCTACACAACCTCACGCTCGCCTCCATTCTGCACATTGCGGGCTTCGTGGCCCTCTGCGAGCTGTTCTTGGGCGTTGAGGCCCATTTCGCATTGTGGAAGAGGTTGTTTTGCCTTGTGCCTCGTTCTCAGGAGGGGTCTATTTATCAAGTGGGTGGAGCCGAACTATGGCGCATCGCCGGGACCGGATATCTATCCGGCACCCCAAAGAGGGCGTCCGAAGATTGGGCCTCAGAATGGTTTTATATAGATGACGTCCCCCTGGCGGACCCTGTACAGATCGGCCTCCTCAAGTTCAATAATGCTACGTTGAAGAAGCGCCTGAGTTGGCGCCCACGGAACCCTCAGAGGGAAGCTGACAGGGACGTCCTGTACCTGATGAGCCGGATAAGGTTGTTGGCTCATTCTGGACTGACCATGATCAAGGTCATGGCCATATGCATCACGCGAGGGGTGCAGTCGCTTCAATACAGAGGCCACCCCATGTGGGATTTCAACGGGGAGGATGATGCTACCCGGTGCGGTCGCAAGGGGCCAGATTCGGCCGCCACTTTAATGAGAATCTTATCCGCTTTGTACAAGGGGGAGGAGGAAGAATTCCTCCGTGTCAACCCGGAAGGCGGATTCTCTATGTACAATCCTCCTAGTTGGGTGAGCGGACACTTTCACTTGCCTATCCATTTTCGAAACTCCCGTAGTTGAGTACTTAGACTAGTAATGTTTAAACGCAGGAGCTGCGCCAGGCTGTGAAGGAAATAAACAACCCTGCTCCACAACCCGAGGATCCGGAACGGTCCCTCGATCCGGACTCCCAAGAAGATCCGGACTTATGCGTGGAGTTGGTTGATGGAGTATTTCATCAATTGAGCAAGGATAACTCCTTAGTGGCCATCACGGCCGACTACCCCGGACTACTTCCAGCTTCCAAGGTAACTAAGACCAAAGTTCTAGTATTGTCATGCTTTATATTGCATGCCGTGCATTAACAGCGCTTCGCAGGGTAAATCCTTGAGGCGGAAGGCCGAGCCCACGGTGGACAGCCAACAAGGGCCGCTGAAACCAGGCGGGCCAAAAAGAAGTGCGAACCAGATCGAGATTCCGGTGCAACGGTATGGTGTGCGGATTTAACGCCTAGGGTTTATGCCCTTGAGTCTTACTAATGCTCATGATTTTCTTAGAAAGAAGAGAGCCCGCCGGACTATGTCCGCCGGCCAAGGTTCGAGGCCGGATCCAGAAGCGGAGGCGGACACGGGACGCGCCTCGGGCGCTCCTCCGACAGAGGGCGCCGACGGGCTATCTGCCACCAATTCAGAGGTGGAGAGTGCCCTAAACCACAGGCGTCGCCGCACTGTTCTCCGTGACGCGTGTTTCTCCCCAAAGGTGTTGGACGCCTTTAATACGGGAGATGCGTATCGCCGTGCTGCTCAAAATGGTCTAGCCAGAGCCACGGAGCAGTATGTGAAAGACATACAGGTGAGTAGAATTGAAGGTTATATATGTCAGTAGCCCCCGAGACTTGAAACAGTGAAAATAACTGTTTGAAGGATCATGTGCTATGCAGTGTCTTACAAAGAAGAACACGCAATTGTCCCAGGAGCTCGAAGAGTGCAAGGCTCAGCTCGAGGCCGCATTGGCCACTTCAGAGAATGTTAAGGGGACGCCCGAAGGTAATATGTGCTTCGAAAGGTACCTCCGTTTTGAAATGCGGCAGGCGTGCAACCCTGACTGTAATAATGCGGATGAGGCCGGAGTAAATCCAGACCAGCAACAACTCCTACGCCAACTAAAGGCTGGCGAGAACATGCTGATGAGGGTGAGGCAAGAGAAGAACCAGCTTCAAGACACCAATACTCAGCTGGGCGAGGAACTGAAAGACGTTCGCATTCAGCTGTCTTCTGCCGTGAAGGAGAATCGGTGACTTCGACGCGGCATTTTTAGTAAGTGCTTGAGCGAATCTGCGAAAAAAGAATTCGGCGAGGAAGTCGATTGACAGAGCTATGTCTGTAGGTCTGCTGACGGGTCATCCAGTGGAGGAAATGCCCGGTTCATCGGGAGATCTTCTTCCCGAGCTGTTGCAACTACACGAGCGAGTTCGGCAGACAATGCGAGGCGTCGTCCAGGCTATGTGGCCATCCCTCTCCGTGCCCGAAGGCCTTGAGGAGCTTGCCAAGAAGCTGGAGGGAGTGCGGCAGCGCTTCCGGTTATGGAAGATATCGGCTTGCCGTCAAGGTGCCAGGGAGGCCTGGGCCATGGTGAAGACTCCGTACACGAAGGCTGAGCCAAACCACATGGCCGAGGTCGGCTGATGTAGGGCAAAACCCTAAGTGGTCGATCTTTCACGTTCGGAGGGATCCTATGGGAGAATCACGAAGAACACACGGAAGCAAAAAGGGGAAATCACGGGGAGAACGAGAGAGAATCACGAAACCGACAGAGAATCAATCACACGAGTGCTAGATCACCGAACACAAAGAGATACATATGATCCACAATCAACAAAGGTAAGGATACAAAGGACAGTTCTTCTCCTAACGGAGGTCTTGATGGTCTTCCCTAGAAAGGGGTCTTGAATCCGCTTGGGGGATCTTCTCTGAAGAGGTCCTGAACTCCGAGGAGAAGTATCCAAGTGGATGAGCAAAGGCTCCCACACAAATATCAGCTAATCCAATGCTAACCCTAAAACGTACGGGATGAAGGAGTATATATAGTCTACGGGGGCAAAAGGGTACACGGGCCTCGGCCCAAGTGGCTGCGCGCAGGCAGGGCTGGAAGTTCCGGGCCAGGCCAAAAGTTCTGGGAAGGGTCCGGCCTAAGCCGAAAGTTGGCACAGGGGCAGCAGGGCTGGCTTCCGGGGGCCGGAAGTTCCGGGCAGGGCCGGAGGTTCCGGGGGCCGGAAGTTCCAGGCCAAGTTTCGGGCAGGTTCCAGGCTAAGCAGAAAGTTGGCATGCCCAGGGTCGTCGATGTCGAAGGAGGCCGGAAGTTCCGGGCAGGCCAGAAGTTCCAGGGGCCGGAAGTTCCGTGCAGGTTCCAGGCTGAGCAGAGAGTTGACGCCTGTCGCTCCTTCTTCAGCGTCGTACCTGATCACACACAGAGTTTCCGTCTGAGGTAGCAGCCATGTCTCATGAGTAGAAAGAGGGGTTTCGGAGAGGAGCGAGTTCACCTTATCTTTGATAGCCTTAGAGCGGGCTCGAGTCATGGGTCCACGTGGTGTTGAAGGAGATGTAGATGCGTCCATGGGATGAGCGAGGGATGCTCCGCATCATCTCCCCTCCCTTGGGAAAGATCCGACCTCGGATCAAAATCTTCATCACCATGGAAAGGCGAGAGGTCTTTGACGTTGAAGGTGTCGCTCACGGTGTACTTGTCTCGTGGGAGTTCAATCTTGTAGGTGTTGTCATTGTAGCGTGCTAGCACCTTGAAGGTTCCGTCGGCTCGAGGGAGAAGCTTGGACTTACGTTCGTTGGGGAAGCGGTCCTTGCGAAGGTGTAGCCACACGAGGTCTCCAATGTTGAATGTCCTGGGTTGCTTGTTGACGTTGAGCTTGGACGCGAGTCGTTGTACTTGCCGCTCGATGGTGTGTCTTGTATCTTCATGCATCTTCTTGATGTAGCTTGTCCGTGCACTCACATCCATGTTGGTGCGCTCTTGTAGGGGAAGAGGTAGAATGTCCAATGGTGACAACGGGTTGAAGCCGCAGACGACCTCGAAGGGGGACTTGCCGGTAGTCGAATGTCTTTCACGGTTGTAGGCGTACTCGGCGATGGGTAGACACGCCTCCCACTCCTTGATGTTCTTCTTGATCAACACGCGAAGTAGAGTGGATAATGTCCTGTTCGTCACCTCCGTTTGGCCGTCGGTTTGAGGATGGTATGCCGAAGAGAACAATAGCTTGATGCCGAGCTTGGCGCATAGGGTCTTCCAAAAGTAACTCAAGAACTTGACGTCGCGGTCCGAGACAATTGCCTTTGATACTCCATGAAGTCGCAAGATTTCCCTACAAAAGAGATTTGCAATAAGTGAAGCATCATCTATCTTGTTGCAAGGAATGAAATGTGCCGTCTTAGAAAATCTGTCCACAACAACAAAGACTGAATCCTTGCCATTTAGAGTTCTAGGCAAACCAAGCACAAAATCCATGCTAATATCTTCCCAAGGTTGGTAAGGAATGGGAAGGGGCATGTAAAGACCATGGGATTGAGCTTTAGACTTAGCTTTGTGACATGTGGAGCAACGGTTGGTGAAGCGTGAGACATCACGAAACATCTTGGGCCAAAAGTAGTTCTTGGAGAGCGTGGCGAAAGTCTTGTCACGTCCAAAGTGTCCCATAAGTCCACCTCCATGAGCCTCTTGCAAAAGGAGCAAACGAAGAGAAGACTCGGGAATGCAAAGTTTGTTAGCTCTCATAAGATAATCATCCTTTAGTAGTATCGTTCCCAAGATGTGTGTGTCAAACACTTAGCATAAGGAGTAGCAAAAGAAGGATCATGCTCATACAAGTCTTTTATATGCTCAAAACCAATAACATTCAACTCAAGTTGAGTGACAAGAGTGCATATGCGTGAAAGTGCATCCGCAACAACATTTTCCTTACCCTTAATGTACTTGATGACATATGGGAAAGATTCAATAAATTCACTCCATTTGGCATGACGCTTGTTCAACTTAGTTTGACCTTTTAAGTACTTAGGCGTTTCGTGATCGGTATGGATGACAAATTCATGAGGTCTAAGGTAATGTTCCCAAACATGTAGCACACGCACTAAAGCATACAATTCTTTGTCATAGATGGGATAATTAAGTTGAGCACCAAAGAGTTTTTCACTAAAATAAGCAATGGCTCGTTTTCTTGCATCAAAACTCCACCAATTCCGGTACCACTTGCATCACAATGAACCTCAAAAGTTTTCTCAAAGTTGGGCAAAGCAAGAATCGAAGCATGAGTAAGCAAAGACTTGAGCTCATCAAAAGGGGTGGATTGCAAAAATCCGCAAACAAAAGGAGCATTCTTCTTACTCAAAGCATGTAAAGGAGCGGCAATTGTGCTAAAGTTTTTCACAAAGCGGCGATAAAATCTTGCAAGACCAAGAAAACTACGCACTTGTTGCAAATTGGTGGGTTGGGGCCAAATTTTAATTGCCTCAATCTTAGTTGCATCAACATGGACACCCTTGGAAGAGACAACAATCCCCAAGAAAATCACTTTGTCAACGCCAAAAGTGCATTTTTTCAAGTTTGCATAAAGGCGTTCCTTGCGAAGAGTTTGCAACATAGATTTAACACGATTAATATGCTCTTTCATGGTTTTGCTAAACACAAGGATATCATCAAAGTAAACCACAATGAAGACTCCAATGTAAGGTCTAAGCACATGATGCATAAGACGCACGAAAGTTCCGGGTGCTTCTGACAAACCCATAGGCATCACTAACCACTCATATAAGCCAAATTTGGTTTTGAAAGCGGTTTTCCATTCATCACCTTCTTGAATGCGTATTTGATAATAGCCACTTTTAAGGTCAATTTTCGAGAAAAAGTTGGCTCCGCTAAGTTCATCAAGCATATCATCTAATCGAGGAATGGGGTGCCTATAACGAACGGTGATTGCGTTTATGGGTCTACAATCAGAACACAAGCGAAAACTGTCGTCGGGTTTAGGTACTAGTATAACGGGAACGGCACATGGGCTTAAGCTTTCACGTACCTGACTGTTATTGATGAGTTGTTGTACTTGTCGTTGAATCTCCTTGGTTTCTTCGGGATTGACACGGTATGGGGCTTTGTTTGGAAGTGGCGCTCCAGGAATGAGGTCGATTCGATGCTCAATTCCTCGTAGTGGAGGTAGACCCGGAGGTAGCTCATCGAGGAAGACATCTTTGAATTCCTGCAAAAGAGACTGAAACACTAAAGGTAACTCGTGAGATGTGTTAGTTGTTGGCTCTCCATCTTTGCACACGAGGACGAAGTGCATCACACTCGATGGGTTCTCACACACTTCTCTTATCTCACTTTTGGTGGCAAATAGGATGAGGTTTTTCTCTCTAGGCGAAGAGGCACTCATATTTGGCTTGTGGCTCTCACTCACTTTTGGGTGGGTCACTTTCTCACTCTTCTCTCCATAGTGGGTCGCTTGCTTGTCGGCTATCACTTGACTAGGAGACATAGGTCGTAGCACATACTCCTTCCCTTTCATCTTGAAGCTATAGTGATTGGTGTGCCCGTTGTGGATGACACCACGGTCGAATTGCCATGGTCGACCAAGAAGGAGGTGGCAAACGGTCATTGGGACCACATCACACTCCAAAGTGTCTTCATATGCACCGATTTTGAAGGAGACTTGGACCGTATGCTCGACTCGTATAGTGCCGGAGTCACTTAGCCATTGAACCTTGTAGGGGTGTGGGTGCTTCTTCTTGACCAATTGAAGTTTGGAGCATAGTTATTCACTTGCCAAGTTGTGGTAACTACCTCCATCGATGATGACCTTGACGGACCTTCCATTGATGCCGGCCTTTGTGTGGAAGATGTGGCATCTTTGGTCTTCTTCTTGTTGATGTTGAAGTGTCAAGACTTTGGAGACAACGAGAGCGGGGCTCGAATCCTCATCACAAAAGACTTGATCATATTCATCCTCATTTACGCGCCGGTGCATGGCCACTTGCTCAATAGCTTCCATTTCATCTTCACTCATTAAGTCGTAGGTGCCATCGTCGTTGAGGATCATGGTGCGCTTGTTGGTGCATTGGAAGGCTTTGTGGCCTCGGCCGCCACAAGTGAAACACTTGAAGGAGCTTGTCTTGACGGTCTCATCGGTTGGAGTAGATGATGAAGCACGCGGCTTGAAGTTGCTTGTCGTAGGAAGAAGGCGACTTGAACTTGCCGAAATTTTCTTGTAACTTGACTTGTCGTCGTTGCTTTGAGAAGGTTTGGTTAATGTAGATGGTGCAGGAGTCGTTGAAGCTTGGTTGTTGGAGAAGCCGTAGGTCTTGGATGAGTACTTGGCGTACTTGAAGTCATCTTGTACTTGACGTTCCGCCTTGGTTGCTTGATGCACGAGTTCAATGAGGTTGGAATAGGGTTGGAAGTCGGCAATCTTCTTGATGGGATGATTGAGTCCTTTCAAGAAACGTGCCATTGTTTGCTCATCATCTTCCTTGACATTGGCTCGAATCATGGCTATATCCATTTCCTTGTAGTATTCTTCAACACTCTTTGTTCCTTGCTTGAGGAGTTGTAGCTTCTTGAAGAGATAGCGGTTGTAGTAGGTTGGTACAAAGTGTGCCCGCATGACATCCTTCATTTGAGCCCAAGTGGTGATTGGTGGTTCGCCTCTTGCTTCACGGCGTTCAAGGACTTGTTCCCACCATATGAGTACATAGTCTTGGAACTCAAGTGATGCCATTGCGATCTTCTTCTCTTCCTCAAAGTTGTGTAAACGAAAGATTTTGTCGACCTTCAATGCTCATGAGAGGTACTCTTCCGGATCATTGCTTCCATTGAACTTGGGCATTGTGAACTTGAGCTTGCCATAGCGTTGCTCTTCATTGTGTTGTTGGCGATGGTGATGATGACGTCCTTGACGTGGAGGATAGTCATCCTCATGTTGCTCTTGGCACGGAGGAAGTCCATGATCAACTTGCTCTTGTTGAACTTGAGGTGGAAGAGGAGCTTGACGAGCTTGTGAAGGGGCTTGTGGAGCTTGACGTTGCACACGTGGTTGGTCGTTCCTCTCTTGGATTTCTTCTCGAAGAGCTTCTTCTTGATTGCGCCGTTCGTGATTGCGGTTGGCGATGGCTCGACTTGATTCTTGAAGGGCACATTGCGCCTCAAGATCTTGCGCTTCTCGTTGTTGTTGTTGAAGACGTTGAGCCTTGGCGTCTTGTTCTTCTTGTTGTAGATGCGCTCGTTCTTCTTCTTGGCACCGTAGTCGGTGCCGTTCTTGAGCTTGAGCAAAAGCCACTTGGTTTGATTGAGGACGAGGGACTTGCTCATCGTCTTGCTCTTGTGAATGCTTGTCATGTAGCGGGTTTCGAGGTGCATGACAGTCTTGATGCGCGGCTCGTCGAAGAATGGTCGATGACGGTGTACTTGTGTTGGAGAAGGTGTCGTCGGAGTGTCGACTCGAGCGGCTCCGTCTTGAGGAGGAAGAAGTGGAATGATGCCGGTTCCTCATCAAGGCGCGGATCTCGTCCATTCTTGCATCATTTTCTTACTTGTGAGAGTCGAACTTGTCGTCGAAGTAGTCTCTTGTATGTTGCTCGGAGAGTCGCAAGTCGGTGGCGAGGTTGTCGATGCGGTTGCTCATAGCTTGTTTCTCTTGGTGTAACGCCCTTTGAGCACCAAAGAGGTGGCTCTTTGTGACGAATGATGACATGTCGTCGCCGTTCTCGATGAGAGGTGGATTTGTAGAGGAACTTGTCCTATCCATCATACCAAGCAAAATGTAAGTGGTAGAATGAAAAGAATGTGTACCAAATGTACCTTGACCGATGTTGAAGATGAATCAAGTTCACTCAAATGCGGACAATGAAATAGCACTGTTGGTACCAATTCTTGTAGGTTCGCACACCTACACATGTAAAAGCTTTTGATGGAGCTTGGTTAGGATGGTGGCACAAAATTTGATGCAATAGTAAGTGAGCTTCAATAATGTGGGAAAAGGTTCACAAATTTGCAAATGCAACAAGTAGACCAAGCAAGTATGGGTACACGGAAACACACACGCAAATAGATAAGTGGGATCGTGCAATCCAAAAGTGAGCCAAAATGTGGAAACCACGAAAATGCTCTTGTTGCACAATACTAGAGAGACGCTAGCATGATTGCACAATAGGCGGATACGCAAACTTGTGCACAACCTACTAGGAAAAATTGCAACTATCTCTATCCCAAGTATGCTATATGTATGGTATTTCGGTGCAATGATCCAAGATGATCCAATATGACAATCTTAATGTAGTATGATGCTATGGTTCTTGTTCATAAGCTCTTTGCTTATCTTTCCTCTTTTGCTTAAAAGCTTGGGTGGCTCTTTGACTCTTTGAGCTCTTTTCTTATGCAAAACTTTACGAACCAAGATAGCAATTGTGTATGCTATGACAACTTTGTGACACACAAGTGGATCCCAAGATATGCACCACTATGGTATGGTATGTATGCTTATGGAGTATGATCCCTAATGTGCACAAGTCACGTTGCCTGCAATACTCAATGGCTAGTCTCGATGGGTAAGCTACGCGAAATGAGGCAATGTGGGTTATCAATGCAATTGCAAGGTATGACAAAGATGTTGTCGATGTTACCGTCCTTGCTTCGGTTGAAGGTTGAAATGAATGTGACAGTCGATGGGGACGCAGTGCACGGTCTTCAGTACGTTGGCGAAGATGCCGTTGCACCATGATCGAAGGTTCCAAAGTAGCGAAGGTGTCAAAGAAGGGTAACCTGTCACGACCGGTTTTCCAATAAAAATATTTATTGAGAAACCAATCTTTTGAGTCTAGTATGAGAGAAATCCTCCTCACTGGTAGACAATTTCTTGATACAATAAGCCAGTAGCATAAAATATATTACAGGGTCGAACTGTGGTTGCTCAACCAAATTATTACAAGCACGCCAATAATTATACATAATGGCGGACATGACACAGTGGTGTGGAGACATACTACTGACTCGAGGATAGGGCGGTGGTGGAAAAACACAGCGGGGAGAGAAATACAAGACTCTAAGTCTATCATCTCATGGAGCGTCGAGGTGAGGCTCGATGAATTTATTTGGTAGCGGAAGCGGATATAAAACAGTGACCAAATCCAGGGTCGCACGAGACTGACCGGGACTCCTCTAAGTGTCGGACTCGCTATCAAACTCTTCATCCATGAGATCGCCTTCGTCACCATCTGGCCAAATCAACAAGCCAGTGAGTACTTTGAAAGTACTCGCAAGACAGTTCGGACGTAAGATATAACAAATGCATGCATGGATGCGTCACGAAAAAATTCATCAATGTACATTAAAATTTTTTGCATAACAAGGCAAGTAAAAGGGAAACGGCGGTAGTCCGCCTGAAACCCCAACAAAGCATAAATAAATATCGATCCGGTGTCTGAAGCGACGCCTCGAAAGGTGAACAAATAAAATTACGGAAATGATGCCACAGTCGGGCGTCGTAGCGACACCACATAAAGGGCTTTAAAAGAAATGCCACAGTCGGATGTCGGGGCGACATCATAGAAAGGGCTTTTAAAGAAATGCCACAGTCGGACGTCGGGGCGACATCACAGAAAGGGCTTTAAAAGAAATGCCACAGTCGGACGTCGGGGCGACATCACAGAAAGGGCTTTAAAAGAAATGCCACAGTCGGACGTCGGGGCAACATCACAGAAAGGGCTTTGATTCACAAGTAAATAATACTCATAATAAACATTTAATTCATGAGAATAAATGGGTTAGTCCACCCACAGGAATAATCATTTAACCGGAATTAGCACTCATGCGAATCGCCGGAGTCTCTGTCATCAAAACCGTCATTGTTAGGACAAGATAATACGAATTTGGACACGGAATAGATGATTTGGAGGGATATATGACTCTGCAGAGTTTGTACAAAATTATTCCCACAGCCAACGGATTTCTGTAGTCACGAAGGACTAGTTCCGTTTACGGTATTTCGGAAGAAAACACAGCTAACCAGTACACACCCATCCTACCTCTCGATGCTAGGAATCACCCTAGACATCGTCCAAGAAAAACTTTTGAGACGGGGAGATCACAATCTCGAATAGCATGGGATCAAATTTATATACGCGCGCTCTAAGGGGTGCCCCCCTCTCGGTCCCAACCGGAAACACCCATGCCCCTTGACCGGATGACTGGCTTTAATCCAGGGCCATGGAACCATCATCACGGCCTCTCCTTTTGGTGTGTACCAGAAAAGCGGTTTGCAACTTACTAAACCATATTCCTTGCAGAAAACATGTGGTAGTACAGGGAAGGAAATGAGAGGAACTGGACCGGTACGGTTTGACACTGAAGTCACATAGTCCGGCATAAGACTGGCATGCTACAACACTGCCATCTCACCCATCCTCATGCCATCACATGGCCATTCATACTCACATCCATCCACTTATGGATCATCGAACTCACTTACCTCATTATCACATAAGATAACGTTCATCGATATGCTTCTCAACATGCCATGAAACTAACTAAATGCAAAACATGCCAAGACACTCATGATATCAAAAGTTCAAACATGCTTGCCTGGTTCAGAGTAGTCGGAGCCTAGCTCGGTGAAGTTCGCGGCTCTGTCACCTCCTTCGGTATCTACGGTATAAAGAAAATATATGTGCTATCGTAAATACCAAGGAGTGCACAGCAAGTATACCAAATATTTTTCAAATAAATATGATAAAAAACTAGACAAAATTTTAAAGAGAACAGAAAAAGAATCAATCAAAAATACTTTTCTGCTCAAAAGTTATAAGGGTTTTTGTCCAGGGACTAATCTGTAATGAAACAGAAGATTTCCAGGGGCTAGCTTATAAAAACAGAAAACGCTTCGGCAGAAACTACGCCAGCCCAAAGGGAAAACGTACTTTGCCCGAGGCGCTTCCAGAAAACGTTTCAACACAGAGAGCAGAGAGGCTGACGGTGGGGTCCCATGCGTCAGGTTTGAATTTCAAAAAGGGGGGAGCGAAGCTCGTCGGCGCCCGAGAGCCGCGGTGGTCGCCGGCGGCGATCCACGGCGAGGCAGGGCGATCGGAGGGTACCTCTGTGCTCAGGGCGCCATTCCGCGTTGGTTGGTGGTGGTGGTGGTCGCCGGCGAGTACCACGTCGACGGCGAGCTTTGCTCCGGCGGACAGCGGCTCGGGTGGTCGAGGAACTCGTCGGAGAGAGCTGCAGAGATCAAATTGACGAGGGGGTTGGGCTCCTGGTAGCTAGAGAGGGTAACGGACGGGGTTTGGGCGCCGGAGGTGGCCTCACCGGAGCGAATCGAGGTGGCGGCCGAGGCGGATCGGGGCGGCCGGAGTTGAGGGGGAAGACCTCCTCGGGGTCCCCCTAGTGGCCTGGCGTGGCGTTGGTGAGGAGTGGGGACGAGGCGTGCACGAGGGTGAGATCGGGGGCCCTTTTTATAGGCAGCCCGAGGCGGTTGCCGTGAACGGGGATCTCCGGCGAGTGATTACGGCGGAGCCGGGGATGTGCAGGGGGATTAGGGGCTTGGGCTTCGTCGTTGAGGTCCACCGGTCCCATTTAGGCGCTAAACGGGCTGGGACTTGGTGCTGAGGGTGAGCTCGACGGAACGGGGGTGGCGCAGCACGTCGGCGGCAGGGAGCACGTTCCGTGCTTGCCGGGCCACGGCGACGGTGCCACGGGCGTGCGCTGGCACGGCAGGGACACGCGGAGAGCCAAGGGGCCTTGGGCGGCGCCGGGTGGCGTGGCGAGAGGGCTCGGGCCCTTGTTGGCCGCCACGGGAGGTGCAGCTACCGCAGAAGCTCCCAACGCCGGCGAGGCTCGCTGCTACCGACGCCAGGAAGGCTCCACGCACGCGTGTGAAGCTCCGGACAGGAGGGAGAGGCTGCGAGGAACGTGCCAAGTGCACTGTCTACGCGTGAGGGGAACTGACGAACGCAAACGACACTGAGACTGAATTTTTCTGAATTTTGAACAGCAGCAGTGCATGCAAGGTGTTCGACAGAATGAAATTGGCATCTAGGGATTCTTCCTTGAGCTGAAACTTGGTGGAGTGGCTTCTCATTGCTCAAGTAGGCTGCCTGAATTTTGGTGGAATTTTTGGGGAAGTGTAGATATGAATTTCATCAAATTTGGCAAATCTGGTCCAAACTTGCAGAGACTAAATTTTGAAAATTTTGAAAAGAGGAGGAGTGGATCAAGATGGTTCTGGGTTGTGGGTACAAAGGACTACCCAGGAGAGTTGGTTTGAGGTCAAAACTCAAATGAAAAAGAGTACTTGCTTTGAAAATCCCTCGGGCTCCAAATAATTTTTCAGATTTGTTTTGAGAGGAAAAATAATTAGAATAAAATCCAAAACTTGTTTGGATTAGTTGGGACAGAGGACTTAGGTTGATCACAAGGTGTAGGGGAGGTTTTGGAGGGGTTTTACCACATGGGAACAATGCAAAGTCAAGGGTGGTTCCAAGGTATGAAAATCCCCAAATTTTCATAGAGCTTCACTTTAAAAGAAAACAAATTAAACTCCCAAAAATAAATTTGAGAGAGAACCAACAGAGAAGAAGTTTCAAAAGATCAAACACTAAAGTTTGAAAAGATAAAGTCCTTGCCAAAGCAAAGAAAGTTTTTAAGTGGAAGGTTTTTCTGAAAAAGAAAAATTTTAAAATGGCCTCTCCTCAAAAACCACAAAGTTTTTGATAAAAACCAAATAAAAAAATTTGGAGTGTCACAACACCTACCCCCTTAGGAAAAATCTCGTCCCCGAGATTTCAGCTGATCCTTAAATAAGTGTGGATGCTCTGTCCGAAGAAAATCCTCGCTTTCCCAAGTTGCTTCACTGTCGGTGTGATTGCTCCACTGGACTTTGAAAAACTTGATGGTCTTCTGTCGGGTCCTCCTTTCAGATTCCTCTAATATTCTTACGGGACGTTCTCGATAAGTGAGGTCTGGCTGCACAACAATGTTTTCATGGGATACTTGTTTCTCTGGGTTGCTTACGTACTTCCTTAATTGAGAGACGTGGAACACGTCGTGAATGTCGGACAAGTCTTCGGGTAAGTCTAGCTGGTAGGCTACAGTGCCTCTTCGTTCCACTATGCAGAATGGTCCAATCAATCTTGGTGCTAACTTTCCTTTAATCTTAAACCGTTGCAATCCTCTCATCGGGGACACTCTCAGGTATACGAACTCACCTGGTTCGAAGCTGACCCTACGATGTTTCTGATCATAATAACTCTTCTGTCGACTTTGAGCGGTCTTAAGTCGGTCTCTGATTAGCTTGACCTTTTCCTCGGCTTCTCTGAGCAGGTCTGGCCCGAAGATGCGGCTGTCCCCGGTCTCTGACCAATTTAACGGGGTACGACATCTTCGTCCGTACAAAGCCTCAAATGGTGCCATTTGTAGGCTGGCCTGGTAGCTATTGTTATACGCGAACTCGGCGTATGGCAGACTTTCTTCCCGACTGGTTCCATATGTGAGGACACATGCCCTCAACATGTCTTCTAAAACCTGGTTTACGCGTTCTGTTTGTCCATCAGTCTGTGGATGGTATGCGGTACTGAAGGCTAGTTGGGTTCCCAGAGCCTGTTGTGAATGCTCCCAAAATCTTGAGACGAACTGAGTGCCTCTGTCGGATATTATAGTCTTCGGGACACCGTGCAGACAAACTATGCGGGAAAGATAAATCCTGGCAAGCCTCTGAGTGGTGTAGGTTGTCTTCACCGGAATAAAGTGTGCCACTTTGGTTAACCTGTCAGTGATGACCCATATGGCATCATTCCCGTGTCGTGACCTAGGTAGTCCGACAATAAAATCCATCCCTATTTCATCCCATTTCCACTCAGGTATTTTGTTAGGTTGCAGTAATCCGGCTGGTCTCTGATGTTCTGCTTTTATGCGTTGACATGAGTCGCAACATGCAATGAAGGCGGCTATGTCCCTCTTCATACCGTTCCACCAAAATCTTTCCTGAATATCCCTATACATTTTGGTTCCTCCAGGGTGGATCGAATATGGAGTGGTGTGTGCTTCAGCTAAAATTTGCTGTTTAAGGTCTTCTATGTTTGGCACACATAGCCTTTCTCCGTACCATAATATTCCTTCATTGTCTATGACGAATTCCGAGGCCTTGCCCATACTCAACTTTCTTTTAATTCCTTCAATGCTGGGGTGACCGGGCTGAGCTTCTTTAATTTTCTCCACAAGGTTGGGTTGTATTTCCAAGTTTGATATGGTGCCTTCTGCTACCATTATCAAGTTGAGCTTGGCAAATTCTTGATGGAATTCGGGCCTCAAGCTGTGCAGATAGTTTCCGTCGGAGCTGGGGTTCCGACTTAGGGCATCGGCCACTACATTTGCTTTCCCTGGATGGTAATGGATACCAACATCATAATCCTTTACCAATTCCAACCAGCGTCATTGCCGTAAATTTAGTTCTCGCTGCGTGAAAATATATTTGAGACTTTTGTGATCCGTATATATTTCACATCGATTCCCAAGTAAGAAATGCCTCCATTCCTCGAGTGCATGAATAACTGCTGCCATTTCTAAGTCATGAGTGGGATAATTTTCCTCATGCTTGTGAAGTTGCCTTGAAGCGTAGGCGACAACCTTGCCTTCTTGCATCAACACGCATCCGAGACCCTTTCTGGACGCGTCACAATATACTTCAAAATTCTTGTGTATGTCGGGTACAATTAATACCGGTGCTGTTGTTAACTTCCGCTTTAGCTCTTGGAAACTTTTCTCGTAGGCTTCTGTCCACTCAAACTTCTTATCTTTCTTGACCAACTGTGTCATAGGCTTGCCTATGGTGGAAAATCCTTCAATAAATCTGCGGTAATATCCTGCCATTCCCAAGAAACTCCGTATGTCCGTTACGCTGGCTGGTGATTTCCAATCAAGTACGGCCTTGACTTTCTCTGGGTCCACTGCAATACCGTCTTGAGTTAGCACGTGGCCTAGAAAACCTACTTGTCTTAGCCAAAATTCGCACTTGCTGAACTTGGCATACAATTGGTGTTTTCTTAGCTCTCCTAGCACAATCCTGAGATGTTCTGCGTGCTCTTCTGGTGTCTTGGAGTATACCAGAATATCGTCGATGAGTACCACGACGAACTTGTCCATAAACTTCATAAATACTTTGTTCATGAGGTGAACAAAATATGCTGGGGCGTTAGTTAATCCAAATGGCATCACTGTGAACTCGTACAGTCCATATCTGGAGGTGAAGGCTGTTTTGGGGATATCTTCCGTTCGTACCTTCAATTGATGGTATCCTGACCTTAAGTCAATTTTTGAGAATACCTTGGCCTGAGCAAGTTGATCAAACAAATTGTTTATCCTTGGCATTGGGTATTTTTTTTGACTGTGACCATGTTAAGTGCTCGATAGTCAATACACAATCTCAGCGTTCCATCCTTCTTTTTGGCAAATAAAATTGGTGATCCCCAAGGTGAGGAGCTGGCTCGAATGTATCCTTTTTCCAGTAATTCCTTTATTTGCTTCTTCAACTCGATCAACTCAGATGGTGCCATTCTGTATGGTTTCTTGTATATGGGGGTGGTTCCTGGTGCTAGCTCAATGCGGAATTCTATTTCTCGGTCTGGTGGCATGCCTGGCAGCTCTTCAGGGAATACATCCGGAAATTCACACACTACTGGAACCTTGTTTAGCTCAGAAACGTCCACCTTATTTAATCTCGGTTGCCGGGGTATTCTTCCTTCCTTGGCTGATACTCTTATTGTCTTCCCTTGGTGGTGTGTGAGAATCACGGTCCTGTTGAAACAGTCGATAAAACCTTTATTGGTGGTTAGCCAATCCATCCCTAGGATGACATCCAGTCCTTTATTTTCCAATACAATAAGATTTGCGTGAAACTCCAATCCTTTGAGCTCAATGACCACATTCTGACAGTAATTCTGAGTAACTTGCTGAATCCCAGGGGACTTGATGGTTATGGATTTCTCCAAAGGAAGTATCGAAAAATTATTTTGCAAAGCAAAACTTTTCGAAATGAAAGAGTGAGAGGCTCCAGAATCAAACAACACCATTGCAGGTATTGTGTTGACAGGAAACATACCGAGTACGATATCCGGAGCATTTTGTGCCTCCTCTTTGGTTACATGGTTCAGGTGACCCTTCCTGTGGTTATTGTTGGGATTGAAATTGTTTCTCTTGGGCGCTAAATTATTGCCGCCGTTGTTCGGCTTTGGGGTTGAACTCCTTGGCTTGGGGCACTGTTTGGCATAGTGCCCTTCTTCTCCACAAGCGTAACAAGTAACGCCGGGGCGATAGGTGAATTCCTTGTCCCTTGCATGAAAATTCTTGATTGGGCGTGAGACATTGGATGAGAATTTGTGTGTCCCACCCTTTTGAAAATCTGTCTTGCTTCGGTGATTGCGAGCGTGATTAGTCTGATCCCTTTTTCGCTTGCGGATATCTTCCAGACTGCGTCTCTCATTTTCCAGAGTAATGGCCTTGTCCACCAGTGTTTTAAAATCAGGAAAAGTGTGCACGACCAGTTGGCATTTAAGCGCGGGCGCCAGACCGTCAAGGAATTTCTCCATCTTCTTGATTTCAGTCATACGCTCCTCATTGGCATAGCGGGATAATAGGGTAAATTGACTGTTGTAATCTGACACTGTCATGTTCCTTTGTTTGAGGTCATCGAATTCTCTCTTCTTGATTTTCATAATACTCTTAGGAATATGTGCACCACAGAAACCTTCCTTGAAATCATCCCAGGTTATGTCATTTTCGTTGGGATGCATGTGCAGAAAATTCTCCCACCATGATGCGGCTGCTCCTGTGAGATAGTGTGGAGCATATAGTACTTTCTCAAGATCTGAACACTTTGCAATAATTAATTTCCTCTCCATATCTCGAAGCCAGTCCTCGGCTTCAAGAGGCTTGTCAGTGTGAGAAAATGTTTGAAGACGTGTCTTCTGTAGCTCAGATAACTTGGAATGCTGCTGATACTGTCCATGATGATTCCCCATGTTGATGACTTGGTTCATCATCTCACGATGTTGTTGCTGACTCTACTCATAAAGGCGGCACATTTGTGAAAGTGCCGATTCACTGCCCTGTTGGCTTGACTGTCCCTGAGTGAACTCGTTGTTGGGTTGTGTATCATAATTTTCCTCTGGTGGAGTTGGCATGGAGCGTGTCCAAGGACGAGACATTTTTCACTATGGGGATATATTTTGTAAAACTCATAAGAAAAGCGGAAAGAGTCGCAAAACAAGACCATAAATGCATAAAGCTGGCAAATAGAAATAAATAACTCAGCTTACTTAAGAAAAACAAATCGACTTGCGCACGGAGAAGGACTGCTCATTACATATCTTACACGCGGGCGATAATTATACAATACATCACTCAGGATATGCGTACATAATCCTGACATGTTATTTAGGCTAGTGCACTTCTCCAGATCCTACATGATGCGCAAACAGGCTACTTCTCACAACCTATGTACATATCTTACAAAGTGATACAATACACGGCAGCTAAGCGTACTCAGGCAGAGATGTTGACGACCTCCTTTGCCCTGACGAGGGCGAGGTGTAGCGAGGTTGGGGACTTGACTTCCTCCTCGCTAATGGGCTCCATACGTGTAGTGTTGCGCAGAGTGGACGGAGCGGTTGCCAGGGGCGGAGCAACACGTACAGGAGCGGGCGCGAAGGGTGGTGCAGTGCGCGCTGAAGTGGGTGCAATGACTTGGTTGAATTCTTCGGTAGAAGGCAGGCGACGAGTAGGCATACAAGATGCTGAGGACGAGACCAAAGTCAGTGGCGGAGCGATGGGTAGGAGCTCCCTCCTGTTGGCAGCATAGCCATGGACTGAGTCCATGCGGGTAGCTACGAAGTCGTCCACCAGGTTGTCGAAGGCTGCCTCCAGGGCCCGGAGATACTCAATGAGCATCTCAAAAGCCTCGTCTCGTTCTCCTCTGGGGCAGGAGTATGCGTAGTGACAGGTGTAAGGCACATGGCACGGAAGATAACGGTAACGACGAGTCTTCATCACGGGAAGGACATCCCTGAGACGAGCTATCGCCTCGTGGGCTGCCATCTGCATAGCATGCCTCTCCGTAGGCATGGCTCTTCCCACGAACCGGAAGCGGCATAACTCACCACGCCCTCCCTTGAACTGTACCGCGGCCTGGTGCATGGTCAGACTGTCATTGACTCGGTGCTGGCAGAGTGTGAAGACTGGGCGCACGGATGGCCCCATCTTGACCTGAACGATGAAAGAAAGAAGCTTGACGAACCCATCGGGCACGTTGGCGAAGGTCTGAGACTCGCAGCTGTTGTCGGCCATCTACAAAAGTAGGCAAAAATTCTGCAGGGTCAGATCATAAATTTATGCTGACTGACAGAAAATGAGTACAATTGCAAAAATATAAATTTGCTCTATCATGCTAATAACTAATTAGCGATCGCACCTAGTGGCTTCCTACAGTCAGCCTGGCTCTGGTACCAAGCTTGTCACGACCGGTTTTCCAATAAAAATATTTATTGAGAAACCAATCTTTTGAGTCCAGTATGAGAGAAATCCTCCTCACTGGTAGACAATTTCTTGATACAATAAGCCAGTAGCATAAAATATATTACAGGGTCGAACTGCGGTTGCTCAACCAAATTATTACAAGCACGCCAATAATTATACATAATGGCGGACATGACACAGTGGTGTGGAGACATACTACTGACTCGAGGATAGGGCGGTGGTGGAAAAACACAGCGGGGAGAGAAATACAAGACTCTAAGTCTATCATCTCATCGAGCGTCGAGGTGAGGCTCGATGAATTTATTTGGTAGCGGAAGCGGATATAAAACAGTGACCAAATCCAGGGTCGCACGAGACTAACTGGGACTCCTCTAAGTGTCGGACTCGCTATCAAACTCTTCATCCATGAGATCGCCTTCGTCAGCATCTGGCCAAATCAACAAGCCAGTGAGTACTTTGAAAGTACTCGCAAGACAGTTCGGACATAAGATATAACAAATGCATGCATGGATGCGTCACGAATAAATTCATCAATGTACATTAAATTTTTTTTGCATAACAAGGCAAGTAAAAGGGAAACGGCGGTAGTCCGCCTGAAACCCCAACAAAGCATAAATAAATATCGATCGGGTGTCTGAAGCGACGCCTCGAAAGGTGACCAAATAAAATTAGGGAAATGATGCCACAGTCGGGCGTCGTAGCGACACCACATAAAGGGCTTTAAAAGAAATGCCATAGTCGGACGTCGGGGCGACATCACAGAAAAGGGCTTTAAAAGAAATGCCACAGTCGGACGTCGGGGCGACATCATAGAAAGGGCTT
>NC_057804.1:287399151-287456724 GCF_018294505.1 Triticum aestivum | reverse complement strand
GTCGGACATCGGGGCGACATCACAGAAAGGGCTTTAAAAGAAATGCCACAGTCGGACGTCGGGGCGACATCACAGAAAGGGCTTTAAAAGAAATGCCACAGTCGGACGTCGGGGTGACATCACAGAAAGAGCTTTGATTACAAGTAAATAATACTCATAATAAACAGTTAGTTCATCAGAATAAATGGGTTAGTCCACCCAGAGGAATAATCATTTAACCAGAATTAGCACTCATGCGAATCGCCGGAGTCTCTGTCATCAAAACTGTCATTGGACATGGAATAGATGATTTGGAGGGATATATGACTCTGCAGAGTTTGTACAAAATTATTCCCACAGCCAATGGATTTCCGTAGTCACGAAGGACTAGTTCCGTTTATGGTATTTCGGAAGAAAACACAGCTAACCAGTACACACCCATCCTACCTCTCGATGCTAGGAATCACCCTAGACATCGTCCAAGGAAAACTTTTGAGACAGGGAGATCACAATCTCAAATAGCATGGGATCAAATTTATATACGCGCGCTCTAAGGGGTGCCCCCCTCTCGGTCCCAACCGGAAACACCCATGCCCCCTGACCGGATGACTGGCTTTAATCCAGGGCCATGGAACCATCATCACGGCCTCTCCTTTTGGTGTGTACCAGAAAAGCAGTTTGCAACTTACTAAACCATATTCCTTGCAGAAAACATGTGGTAGTACAGGGAAGGAAATGAGAGGAACTGGACTGGTACGGTTCGACACTGAAGTCACATAGTCCGGCATAAGACTGTCATGCTACAACACTGCCATCTCACCCATCCTCATGCCATCACATGGCCATTCATACTCACATCCATCCACTTATGGATCATCGAACTCACTTACCTCATTATCGCATAAGATAATGTTCATCGATATGCTTCTCAACATGCCATTAAACTAACTAAATGCAAAACATGCCAAGACACTCATCATATCAAAAGATCAAACATGCTTGCCTGGTTCAGAGTAGTCGGAGCCTAGCTCGGTAAAGTTCGCGGCTCCGTCACCTCCTTCGGTATCTATGGTATAAAGAAAATATATGTGCTATCGTAAATACCAAGGAGTGCACAGCAAGTATACCAAATATTTTTCAAATAAATATAATAAAAAACTAGACAAAATTTTAAAGAGAACAGAAAAAGAATCAATCAAAAATACTTTTCTGCTCAAAAGTTATAAGGGTTTTTGTCCAGGGACTAATCTGTAATGAAAGAGAAGATTTCCAAGGGCTAGCTTATAAAAACAGAAAACGCTTCGGCAGAAACTACGCCAGCCCAAAGGGAAAACGTACTTTGCCCGAAGGCGCTTCCAGAAAACGTTTCAACAGAGAGACCAGAGAGGCTGACGGTGGGGTCCCATGTGTCAGGTTTGAATTTCAAAAAGGGGGGAGCGAAGCTCGTCGGCGCCCGAGAGCCGCGTGGTCGCCGGCGGCGATCCACGGCGAGGCAGGGGGATCGGAGGGTACCTCCGTGCTCAGCGTGCCATTCCGTGTTGGTTGGTGGTGGTGGTGGTCGCTGGCGAGTACCACGTCGACGGCGAGCTTTGCTCCGGCGGACGGCGGCTCGGGTGGTCGAGGAACTCGTCGGAGAGAGCTACAGAGATCAAATTGACGAGGGGTTTAGGCTCCTGGTAGCTAGAGAGGGTAACGGACGGGGTCTGGGCGCCGGAGGTGGCCTCACCGGAGCGAATCGAGGTGGCGGCCGAGGCGGATCGGGGCGGCCGGAGTTGAGGGGGAAGACCTCCTCGGGGTCCCCCTAGTGGCCTGGCGTGGCGTTGGTGAGGAGTGGGGATGAGGCGTGCACGAGGGTGAGCTCGGGGGCCCTTTTTATAGGCAGCCCGAGGCAGTTGCCATGAACGGGGATCTCCGGCGAGTGATTACGGCGGAGCCGGGGATGTGCAGGGGGATTAGTGGCTTGGGCTTCGTCGTTGAGGTCCACCGGTCCCATTTAGGCGCTAAACGGGCTGGGACTTGGTGCTGAGGGTGAGCTCGACGGAACGGGGGTGGCGCGGCACGTCGGCGGCAGGGAGCACGTTCCGTGCTTGCCGGGCCACGGCGACGGTGCCACGGGCATGCGCTGGCACGGCAGGGACACGCGGAGAGCCAAGGGGCCTTGGGCGGCGCCGGGTGGCGTGGCGAGAGGGCTCGGGCCCTTGTTGGCCGCCACGGGAGGTGCAGCCACCGCAGAAGCTCCCAACGCCAGCGAGGCTAGCTGCTACCGACGCCAGGAAGGCTCCACGCACGCGTGTGAAGCTCCGGACAGGAGGGAGAGGCTGCGAGGAACGTGCCAAGTGCACTGTCTACGCGTGAGGGGAACTGACGAACGCAAACGACACTGAGACTGAATTTTTCTGAATTTTGAACAGCAGTAGTGCATGCAAGGTGTTCGACAGAATGAAATTGGCATCTAGGGATTTTTCCTTGAGCTGAAACTTGGTGGAGTGGCTTCTCATTGCCCAAGTAGGCTACCTGAATTTTGGTGGAATTTTTGGGGAAGTGTAGATATGAATTTCATCAAATTTGGCAAATCTGGTCCAAACTTGCAGAAACTAAATTTTGAAAATTTTGAAAAGAGGAGGAGTGGATCAAGATGGTTCTGGGTTGTGGGTACAAAGGACTACCCAGGAGAGTTGGTTTGAGGTCAAAACTCAAATGAAAAAGAGTACTTACTTTGAAAATCCCTCAGGCTCCAAATAATTTTTCAGATTTGTTTTGAGAGGAAAAATAATTAGAATAAAATCCAAAACTTGTTTGGATTAGTTGGGACAGAGGACTTAGGTTGATCACAAGGTGTAGGGGAGGTTTTGGAGGGGTTTTACCACATGGGAACAATGCAAATTCAAGGGTGGTTCCAAGGTATGAAAATCCCCAAATTTTCATAGAGCTTCACTTTAAAAGAAAACAAATTAAACTCCCAAAAATAAATTTGAGAGAGAACCAACAGAGATGTCAGTACCCCGACTCGATGTCACATCAATCTAGCCGGTAACACCTCATATCACTTTGCGGCCTCACGCGCGGTATCCCCACGGGTGTCGTCTTACCTTTTCCCGGGACCGTTTGCGCCTTTTGGCTCACGTATATGATAGTGTCGCTAGCATCCATATGATAAGGAGCCCGGGCTGACATGACTAGTCGTAAACCCAAAGTGGCACAGACTTACAGGGACAGGCATCCATGACCCAGCTTCGAACGTGTCGGTCATCAGCAAGTGGGTCCGGGCTGTAGCACTGGGCTAGCAGGACTCCGGTAAACCGGGCTGTAGCGGGCTAACAGGACTCCGGTACTCAAAGCGTGACATTTCCCCGAAGGGACAGACACAGGAACAAAGAAGGACACATGCCGGCCAGCCTAAGTGTTCCAGAGCAGTAGCAAGCTACCATGGCTCAGCGGTAACACTAGGAGACATTTCCCGGTAAGAGAGGCTACTAAAGATAAACAACTAGATAGTCAGATCCCACACATACCAAGCATTTTAATCATACACACAATATGCTCGATATGTGCAAATACAACGAAGCATCACAACATGACTCTACGACACAAGTACTTTATTTAAGGCTCAGGGAGCCATACATAACATACACAAAGCTACGGGTCTCACGACCCAACATACAAGTCATACAGTCATACAAACCAGCAGCGGAAGTAACTTGTCTGAGTAGAGACAACTAGTAAAATAAAAGAGGCTTGGAAAGCCTAGCTATACTACGTGGTCCTTCACAAGCTCAGGATCACCACCTGGGCCTTTAGCCTACTCATTGATGTCAACGTCTACATAGAACCCATCAGAAGGGGTTGCAGCGTCTTCTGTAAAAATGTAGATTATAGCAACATGAGTACAAAGGTACTCAGCAAGACTTACATCAGATCCTACATACATGCATATTATCTAGAAGGGTTGGTGGAGTTATTGCAACAAGCCAGCTTTGACTCTTGGCTAGACTATCCTACGATACCCCAACTTGAAATGGTTTTGCGTACACGAGTCCACTACTCACCACTTCAATACACTACCGAGGATTCACTTGTCTATGAACTGTATCGGCAACCAAGTAGTCCTTTACCGCGGACGCGGCTATTCGAATAGATCATGTTAACCCTGCAGGGGTGTACTTCTTCATACACGCTCTCACCACTTACCGTCGTTTACACGACATGTACTCGGCAACCTTCAAGCGGAAGCCCAACGTGGGTGTCGGCCACGACCTACCTAATCACCTAAGCCTCCAGTCCAGGTTTATCGCCTATTCAGGTTCCATCTGCAGGGAGTCCGGCCGAGGTTTCCCATACGGCCCCGAACGATGTGAACAGGGTTCCCGAGATACCTAACGGGTATTCGGTACACCCGGCCACGTACCTACCGCATCACAGCCCACCCCTACGGTCAGCGCTGTCCACGGCCTCCAGTAGGCTACAAACACCAGAAACTACTTGCAACTCCTGGACGGAGAACTAGGGTGAATAAGAAGCCGAGAGGGTCCATTGGTTTCGGGCCTAATGCATGGTAGTAGCTGATTCTTAAATCACACATACAGATCTCAGTGCTTAAGGTCGGCTTCAATGAAACAACCCACCATGTACTCCTACATGGCCTCTCATCGATACCTTTACCAAATCGTGTTCACCACACCACTCTCATTACCGACATAATCATTTCACTCTAGCCCATCACCCAGATGAACCAGACCTGACACGACTCTAAGCATAGCAGGCATAGCAAGGTAGGAACAACACATACATATGGCTCAATCAACTCCTACACATGCTAGTGGGTTTCATCTAGTTACTGTGGCAATGACAGGTCATGCAGAGGAAATGGGTTCAACTACCGTAGCACACAGCAGTTTGAAACGTGTTGTCCTAATGCAGTAAAAGAGAGCAGGAGCGAGAACATGGGATTGTATCGATATGATCAAATGGTTGGTTGCTTGCCTGATGGTTCGATGCACTGATACGGTTCTTCGTTAGGGTAATCACGGTACTCCTCGGGGGCAGAACCTGTCGCAAGGATACCGATACACAACCATCACCAAACAATGTGCAACAATATGATGCATGCATGAAACATAGCAATATGAGTGTGTTGGACTAATGCAACTAAAACCAGAAGGGTTTGAACAAATTTGAATCAAAGATTCAAATTTCAAACTCAAACATGGCCTCTTAAAGTGCTTTTCCTTGTTCTGCTTGAAACATCAATTTAACTTGTTTGATCATGCATGAGAATAGTACAGATGGATAGATTGGATTTTTCTGATCATTTTTCATATATAATTTGTCCAATTTGGAGTTACAGAATAAAAGTTATGAATTTTTGAAGTTTAAATAATATTCTGGAATTTCCTGATTTAAATTAAATTCAGAAATTATAATTACTGCGCCAGCATGACGTCAGCATGACGTCAGTGGTCAACTGCGGCTGGCTGGAGTCAAACCTGACGTGTGGGGGCCACACGTCAGTGACAGTGGGGTTTAACAGGTTTAATTTATTCCTAATTAGGGGTTAGTGGCGTTGGGGGCCCACTGTCAGTGTCAGGGGGTTAACCATTAGTGGTTAGCACTAATCCTAATTAGCTACAGGGCTGGGCCCACCTGTCAGGGACTCAGGGGGTGTCCTGCCGTGGTCAAAGTGGGTCAAACCCACCGGCGACGTGACGCCGGCGAGGCCCGAGACGGCGGCGCGACGCGGGATCGCGCTACAGGGCACGGGCGAGGCCGTGCTTGGGCTCGTTGGAAAGCTCTTGCTCCCGCGCGTCGAACGGTGGCCGTGGCTGGGCCTGGGGTGGCCGGATTCGACGGCGGCGAGCTCGGCTGCGGCCGCCGGAGTTCGGGTGCGGTCGGGATCGGTGTTGCAGGGGGTTTGGGGAGGCGTTAGTGCGTGCTGCGTGCTCCTAGTGAGGTGTGGAGCACGATAGTGTGCTCGGTTGGGTGCTACGGTGACCGTGGCCACGACGGCGACATCGCCGGCGGCGTGGAGCTCTCGGCCAAGGTGGGGCTAGGGCCTAGAGATTGAACGAGACCAGGGGAGAAGGGGGAAACGACTCGGGGGCTCACCGCGGAGCTGCAGGGATGGTTAGCGGGCTCGGGGACGCGCTGGAGACGGCAAATTTGACGGCGACGATGGTCGGAGCCCGAAGAGGGGAACGGCGACGTGGCGGCGATGTAGGGCTTCCGGGGAGCTGTGGGTCGGTGGAGAGGGAAGAGGGGGTCGAGGCGGAGCTCCTGAGCTAGTCGGGGGAGCGAGGGGTGGCCGGAGACGGCTGCTGTGGCGAACGGCGGCGACGATGGTGTTCGGCCATGTGAGAGAGAGAGCGAGGGAGAGGAGGGAAGAGCCGAGGGAGAGTGAGAGAGAGCAGGGGGGAGGCGTGGCGTCGTCCAGGGGCATCGAGGCGAGGAGGGGAGGGCAGGCAGGCAGGGAGAGAGGTGGCGTGGCGCGGTGGCGCGCGCGCGCGCCGGCCACACTCCCCTCCCTCTGTCGGGACGAAGACGACAGAGGAGGGAGGTGGGCTGGGCCGGCTGCTGGCTGGGCCAGCCAGCTGGCTGGGCCGCACAGTGGAGGAGCCCAGGTAAGCTTCTCCCCCTTTTATTTTTTTTCTGTTTTCTAATTTCTGACATTTGTTTTGATTTAAATAATATATTAAATCATTTATTTAACTTATGCCAATTTTTGCAGGGGCTAGATATATTATTCCAGAGCTCCTTTATATATGGCATAATATTTGGACATATATTAATATATATAATTAATATATTTCCAATGCAAATATTTATGCATTAATTCCAAATGCCCAAAATAAATACCTATGAGCTCTTAAAAATATTGGTTTGATTTTTATCTCTGTCCAATATTTTCAGAGAGCAACATGAGCATTTTCTTGGACCCTTTTGGAGAAATTTTTATTTGGGTCATTTTCAAAAAGATTCTGAGGGTTTCACAGATCCCCATTTCAAGTTTCTGATGAAAGAGTAAACATGATGCAACACTCTAATGCATGGCTAGCTAGGATGTGACAACTCACCCCCACTCAAAAGAATCTCGTCCCGAGATTTGGGTTCCTCCGGGAAGAAGGCGGGATACTCGAGTCGAAGACGATCCTCCCTTTCCCAAGTTGCTTCATCCTCAGAATGGTGCGACCATTGTACTTTGAGAAACTTGATGTTATGACGTCGAGTGGTACGTTCGGCCTGATCGAGGATACGAATGGGGTACTCTCGATATGTAAGATTATCTTGGAGATCAAGCGTTTCGTGGTCCACTTCACGGATAGGATCCGAGAAGCAACGCCTGAGTTGAGAAACGTGGAAGACATCGTGGACTCTGGAGAGGTGCGGAGGTAGTTCCAACTGGTAGGCAACTTCTCCTCGTTTGGCGAGAATGCGAAAAGGTCCAATGTAACGAGGAGCCAATTTTCCTTTGATACCGAAACGATGGGTTCCCTTCAGAGGGGTGACCCGAAGATAAGCCTTCTCGTCAACCTCGAAAGTCATAGCCTTATGTTTTCGGTCATATTGACTCTTTTGACGAGATTGGGCTGTTTTCAACTTTTCACGAACGATGCGAACTTGTTCTTCTGCTTCCTGAATCATGTCCGGGCCAAAGAATTGTCTTTCCCCGGTCTCTGACCAGTTAAGGGGTGTTCGACACCGTCGTCCATAAAGAACTTCAAAAGGGGCTTTACCCAAGCTAGATTGATAGCTGTTGTTGTAAGCGAATTCGGCAAATGGAAGGCACTTCTCCCAGTCCATTCCGAAAGAGATAACAGAGGCTCGAAGCATGTCTTCTAGAATTTGGTTGACGCGTTCCACTTGACCACTCGACTGAGGGTGGAAAGCGGTGGTAAAGGAGAGACGAGTCCCCATAGCATTTTGGAAACTTTCCCAAAATCGAGAGGTGAAAAGACTTCCTCGATCCGAGTTAATTTCCAAAGGAACACCATGGAGAGACACTATTCGGGAGATGTACAAATCTGCCAGCTGACTAGCGGTTATACTCTCACGAACAGGTAAGAAATGGGCTACTTTGGAAAGACGATCGACCACGACGAAAATAGCATTATTCCCTCTCTTGGTCCTGGGAAAACCGGTAATGAAATCCATACCAATTTTATCCCATTTCCATTCAGGAATAGCTAAGGGTTGAAGGGTGCCAGCAGGCCGTTGGTGCTCTGCTTTTACACGACGACAGACGTCGCAATTAGCAATAAACTGAGCAATTTCTCTCTTCATCCTAGTCCACCAGAACCTCTGGCGTAGGTCCTGATACATCTTAGTACTACCGGGATGAATAGTGAGAGGAGATTCATGAGCTTCTTTAAGGATCAACTGCCATAGATGCTGGTTCTTGGGAACCACTAGACGGTTCTCAAAGTACACAACACCATGATCATTTGTGGAGAAACAACTAGCACCTCCGCTAGCAATGTTCTCTTTGATTTTAGATATTCCCTTATCTCGCTTTTGGGCAGCGATGATTTGATCCGTAAGAGTAGGTTTTGCTACCAAGGTGGAAAGAAAACCTTGAGGAACAATGTGAAGGTTAAGCTTCCGAAATTCCTCATGGAGAAGCGGTTGACTTTGTTGTAACATCAGGTTGTTACAATAAGATTTACGACTTAGCGCATCAGCCATGACGTTGGCTTTCCCTGGGGTGTAGGTTATTCCTAAGTCGAAGTCTGTGATCAATTCAACCCAACGTCTTTGCCTGAGATTCAAATCCGGTTGGGTGAAAATGTACTTCAGACTTTGGTGATCAGTGAATATTTCGCAACGATTACCGAGGAGGTAATGTCGCCAGGTCTTAAGTGCATAGACTACGGCTGCAAGCTCTAGATCATGAGTAGGATAATTCTCCTCATGTGGGTGCAATTGCCGTGAAGCGTAAGCAATTACGTGTCGGTCTTGCATAAGAATGCAACCTAGTCCTTGTCGCGAGGCGTCGCAGTAGATAACAAAGTCCTTGGAAAAGTCTGGCGGTACCAGTACGGGAGCAGAGGTCAGGCGTCTTTTCAGTTCCTGAAAGCTGTGCTCACATTGTGGAGTCCATTCGAACTTTTTATCTTTCTTGAGGAGTTCGGTTAGAGGTTTAGCAACTTTGGAGAAGTTCTCGACAAAGCGACGACAATAGCTCGCTAAGCCTAGAAAACTCCGAACTTGCTTGACCGATTCAGGTGGAGTCCAATTAAGGACGGCTTGAACTCGCTCAGGGTTAACAGCAATACCTTTACCAGATATTACATGACCTAGATAGGTCACTTCTGACAACCAGAATTCACATTTAGAAAATTTGGCATAAAGGCGATGCTCTCGAAGTTTCTTCAACACTAGTCTTAAATGTTCGGCATGTTCTTCCTCGTTCTTGGAGTAGATGGGTATATCATCGAGGTAAACCACGACGAATTTATCCAAATACTCCATGAAGATTGAGTTCATTAACCGAGAAAAAGTGGCTGGAGCGTTGGTTAATCCGAAGGACATGACGGTGTACTCGTATTGGCCATAATGAGTAACAAAGGCCGTTTTAGGAATGTCCCCGTTTCTGATTTTGATTTGATGGTAGCCCAACCTCAAATCCATCTTGGAGAAGACTGAGGATCCAGCGAGCTGATCATACAGGTCGTTGATCCTAGGAAGTGGATATTTGTTCTTGATTGTGACCAAATTGACAGGTCGGTAATCTACCACCATCCGGTCCGTACCATCTTTCTTCTTGAAGAATAGGACGGGGCAAGCCCACGGAGATGAACTAGGGCGGATGAAACCCTTTTTCAAGGATTCATCGAGTTGTTTCTTAAGCTCGGCTAGTTCTAGTGGTGCCATCTTATAAGGTCTTCTAGCAATCGGAACGGTTCCTGGAATGAGGTCTATTACGAACTCAACATCCCTGTCAGGTGGAACACCTGGCAATTCCTCTGGAAAAACATCCGGAAAGTCACGGACTATCGGAATGTCCTCAAGGTCTGGCAAAGGGCTGGCATTAAGAGAATATAATTGTCGCTTGGCTAATCGGGTCAAGACATTGACTATCTTCCCCGAAGGATGGGTGTGTTGAACAGTCCTAGAGAAGCAATCAATCTTGGCTTGATGAGCTGACATCCAGTCCATACCCAGAATGATGTTAATATCTGAAGATTTAAGGGCTATCAAAGATGCGAGAAAAACAAGTCTGTCGACTTGGATTTCATTTCCATAACTTACCCTAGAGGTCTGCCATCTAGAACCAGGGGTAGAAATTTCCATAGTGGATGGCATGTCACAGAATGCAACGTTATGCAAACGAGCATAATTTTCGGATATAAAAGAATGAGAGGCTCCTGTATCGAAAAGAACAGATGCCGGGTGGCAATTAACAAGAAGCGTACCGAGAACGACGTTGGGATCCTCTTGAGCTTCTTCGGCAGAGATACAGTTGACATGGCCACGTGAAGCGGTGACCGGTTTAGCATGAAACACTTTCCCTGTCGGCTTGCCACGGCCAACAGCTTTAGCAGATTGATTGGGGTTGGTCTGGGGACACTCACGCATATAGTGACCAGATTCCCCACATTTGAAACAAGTCACGGAACTGGTACGTGGAGGAGCATTATTGGTTGGACCCCCATAGGGCTTGGCTGGAGCAGACTGTTGAACGGGGCGAGGCGCCTGGAAAGATGGCCTCGGTGTGAACCTGGGTGGCAGGGCGGTGTTGGGTACCCACACGCGGCGCTTCTGAGGACCAGCACCGGATGAGGAACCCATGTCACGGCCATGCTTGCGTGTTGCGTCATAGTCAGTCTGACCAGTTTCAGCACTGATGGCTTTGTTGACAAGTTTCTGAAAAGATGTGCACTCATGCAGACGGAGGTCACGGCGAAGCTCAGGACTAAGTCCCTTACGGAACCTTGCTTGCTTCTTGGCGTCAGTAGAAACTTCCTCGGTTGCATATCGTGCGAGATTACCAAACTCCCTGCTGTAAACATCCACAGAAAGTCGGCCTTGGGTGAAATTGCAGAATTCCTCACGTTTACGGTCCATGAGACCCTCCGGAATGTGATGTTCACGGAAAGCCTCGCTGAACTCAGCCCAAGTAGTGACATGGCCCGCTGGGCGCATAGCTCCATAATTCTCCCACCATAGACTGGCGGGGCCTTCAAGATGATATGCAGCAAAGGTGACCTTGTCAGCCTCTGCTACCAGCGCGGAACGCAGTTTGTGAGCGATACTGCGAAGCCAGTCATCAGCGTCGAGAGGCTCGACGGAGTGGTGGAACGTGGGTGGATGCAATTTGATAAAATCACTGAGTGACACCACGTTAGTCCTCTGATGGTGTGCTGTGTTCTGTTCAATACGCTCCAACAAACGGTTGGTCTCCCGCTTGTTTCTCTCAGCTTCCATCATAACCTCGGCTAGGGAAGGAGGATGAGGCAGATTTGCATCCCTGACTTCACTGCCTTCGGCCTGCTCTTGAGGAGCAGGGTTAGTGCGCGTGTTGACCATCCTAGGTAAACAAGACAATGATTTAGTCAGGATGATAAAATTCCGACATAGGATATAAAATGTAAGGAATAACTCGAAATGCAAGATGATCATCCGTATGACATGGTAGATACAGAAACTGCTTCTTTATTCCATCGTCATACACACCATACAGGGTTTAGTACAAGACCAAACAAAGTACTATTACGGTGAAAAGAGGATTACATCTCATCGGAGGCATTCCAAGCTCCTATACATTATTTTTCTACACCTCCGGAAGAGTACAAACTAGGTCATATCCCACGAGTCACGCGGGACGATAGAAGACACAGCTAGTGCGAACTAGTGATACTACCACTAACTCAGACCGATCCGTAGTAGTCCTCGTAGAAGTCACCTCCATAGCCTGGAAGCTCAACATGATCATCCGGAAACAGACGGTCTCGCGGAGCTTGTGGACCATAGGGGCTAGGATGAGGCCTTGGACCAACAGACGGTGGCCTGCGGGGACCGCGAGGTGGGGTGATGCCTCCTACATCACGCCAACCCATCACGTCTGGCAGAGCAGATCTCACAGGATAGAGATCGCGCATATCTGAATATCCAGCTTGCACCGCCGGTGCGAACCGAGTCAAAGTGGCCCAGTGGTCAGCACGGGTATTGAAGAGCTCTAACCTCAAGGCCCGATTTTCACGGTCCTTATCCTCGAGCATCTCAGCAGTGGTGCGAGTCCGTGAATCCTCCTGGGTGGGGTCAGCATAAATAGCCTGGAGATACCCTTGTGCTCCCGGAAGTGATCCTGGCATATACCGGAAATCAGAGTCCCGAAATAACCCAGATCTGACTCGCATAATGGTCATCATAGAGTAGGCGGCGTCCTGCACAGCCATCTCAATAGTAACACCGAGTCCATAGGAGCAGTGAAGAGGCTCGGTGGATCCAGGATAAGATGGAAATATCCTGACAGTGCAGAGATACTGGCTTTGATTAAAATCTCGGAATTGCTCTTCGACCGTGTACTCGGGATACCAGCGGTATCCAGCCTCAGTCATTACCCTGACCAACTTGGCAGTATGGCTGGGTACATCTAGGCATCGAGTCAGGCGAACCACTTGATTGAGGTCGCGAGTGGCCATCTGAAAGCACAATCATAATGCAAAGGCATTAGAACTTCTAGCAAAATTTCGGCAGCATAACAGCTGTAAATGCTCAAAAAGGATTTTGAGACATTTGACAAAGGATTTCGTACACACTCAACATCATCATATCAAAGTTCTGAAACCATTCTAACAACATAAGGTGGTAGTAGAACTGAACTAGGCTTGAATCCATCAACTTATAAGGTACTACTGATTAGTAACTCGTGATCCTGAAAGAGAGAACAGATCCTAATTCCTTAACCCCCGGTGGAAGAATGGACTGACTCGGATCAGAATGTCATTAGATAAAGGAGTAAAAAGAGCCTTACGTTCCAACCCACAAACAATTCCCCTACATATAACTAAAGAATTTCTAGACTCAACATCGACCAGTTTGGCTTGGAGAACCTACAGGCAGTCCGGCTCTGATGCCAACGCTGTCAGGACCCCGACTCGATGTCACATCGATCTAGCCGGTAACACCTCATATCACTTTGCGGCCTCACGCACGGTATCCCCACGGGTGTCGTCTTACCTTTTCCCGGGACCGTTTGCGCCTTTTGGCTCACGTATATGATAGTGTCGCTAGCATACATATGATAAGGAGCCCGGGCTGACATGACTAGTCGTAAACCCAAAGTGGCACAGACTTACAGGGACAGGCATCCATGACCCAGCTTCGAACGTGTCGGTCATCAGCAAGTGGGTCCGGGCTGTAGCACTGGGCTAGCAGGACTCCGGTAAACCGGGCTGTAGCGGGCTAACAGGACTCCGGTACTCAAAGCGTGACATTTCCCCGAAGGGACAGACACAGGAACGAAGAAGGACACATGCCGGCCAGCCTAAGTGTTCCAGAGCAGTAGCAAGCTACCATGGCTCAGCGGTAACACTAGGAGACATTTCCCGGTAAGAGAGGCTACTAAAGATAAACAACTAGATAGTCAGATCCCACACATACCAAGCATTTCAATCATACACCCAATATGCTCGATATGTGCAAATACAACGAAGCATCACAACATGACTCTACGACACAAGTACTTTATTTAAGGCTCAGGGAGCCATACATAACATACACAAAGGTACGGGTCTCACGACCCAACATACAAGTCATACAGTCATACAAACCAGCAGCGGAAGTACATTGTCTGAGTACAGACAATTAGTAAAATAAAAGAGGCTTGGAAAGCCTAACTATACTACGTGGTCCATCACAAGCTCAGGGTCACCACCTGGGTCTTTAGCCTACTCGTTGATGTCAACGTCTACATAGAACCCATCAGAAGGGGTTGCAGCGTCTTCTGTAAAAATGTAGATTATAGCAACATGAGTACAAAGGTACTCAGCAAGACTTACATCAGATCCTACATACATGCATAGTATCAAGAAGGGTTGGTGGAGTTATTGCAGCAAGCCAGCTTTGACTCTTGGCTAGGCTATCCTACGATACTCCAACTTGAAATGGTTTTGCGCACACGAGTCCACTACTCACCACTTCAATACACTACCGAGGATCCACCTCCGTCTTCCTACGGAAGAGCCATCCTCGGCACTCACACTTATCTTGAGGCTTTTAGCAGTTCCCATTTACTTGTCTATGAACTGTATAGGCAACCAAGTAGTCCTTTACCGCGGACGCGGCTATTCGAATAGATCATGTTAACCCTGCAGGGGTGTACTTCTTCATACATGTTTCCACCACTTAGCGTCTGCACACGACATGTGCTCGGCAGACTTCAAGCGAAAGCCGGCGTGGGTGTAGACCACGACCTACCTAAACACTTAAGCCTCTAGTCCAGGTTTATCGCCTATTCAGGTTCTATCCGCAGGGAGTCCGGCCGAGGTTTCCCATACGGCCCCGAACGATGTGAACAGGGTTCCCGAGATACCTAACGGGTATTCGGTACACCGTGCCACGTACCTACCGCATCACAGCCCACCCCTACGGTCAGCGCTGTCCACGGCCTCCAGTAGGCTACAAACACCAGAAACTACTTGCAACTCCTGGACAGAGAGCTAGGGTGAATAAGAAGTCGAGCGGGGTCATATTTCAGGGCCCAATGCATGGTAGTAGCTGTATCTTAAATCACATATACAGATCTCAGTGCTTAAGGTCGGCTTCAATGAAACAACCCACCATGTACTCCTACATGGCCTCTCATCGATACCTTTACCAAATCGTGTTCACCACACCACTCCCATTACCGACATAATCATTTCACTCTAGCCCATCACCCAGATGAACCAGACCTGACACGACTCTAAGCATAGCAGGCATAGCAAGGTAGGAACAACACATACATATGGCTCAAACAACTCCTACACATGCTAGTGGGTTTCATCTAGTTACTGTGGCAATGACAGGTCATGCAGAGGAAATGGGTTCAACTACCGTAGCACACAGCAGTTTGAAGCGCGTTGTCTTAATGCAGTAAAAGAGAGCAGGAGCGAGAACATGGGATTGTATCGATATGATCAAATGGTTGGTTGCTTGCCTGATGGTTCGATGCACTGATACGGTTCTTCGTTAGGGTAATCACGGTACTCCTCGGAGGCAGAACCTGTCGCAAGGACAGCGATGCACAAACATCACCAAACAATATGCGACAATATGATGCATGCATGAAACATGGCAATATGAGTGTGTTGGGCTAATGCAACTAAAACCAGAAGGGTTTGAACAAATTTGAATCAAAGATTCAAATTTCAAACTCAAGCATGGCCTTTTAAAGTGCTTTTCCTTGTTCTACTTGAAACATCAATTTAACTTGTTTGATCATGCATGAAAATGGTACAGATGGATAGATTGGATTTTTCTGATCATTTTTCATATATAATTTGTCCAAATTGGAGTTACAGAATAAAAGTTATGAATTTTTGAAGTTTAAATAATATTCTGGAATTTCCTGATTTAAATTAAATCCAGAAATATAATTATTGCGCCAGCATGACGTCAGCATGACGTCAGTGGTCAACTGCGGCTGGCTGGGGTCAAACCTGACGTGTGGGGTCCACACGTCAGTGACAGGGGGGTTAAACAGGGTTAGTTTAATCCTAATTAGGGGTTAGTGGCGCTGGGGGCCCACTGTCAGTGTCAGGGGGTTAACCATTAGTGGTTAGCACTAATCCTAATTAGCTACAGGGCTGGGCCCACCTGTCAGGGACTCAGGGGGGTTCCTGCCGTGGTCAAAGTGGGTCAAACCCACCGGCGACGTGACGTCGGCGAGGCCCGAGACGGCGGCGCGACGCGGGATCGCGCTACAGGGCACGGGCGAGGCCGTGCTTGGGCTCGTTGGAAAGCTCTTGCTCCCGCGCGTCGAACGGTGGCCGTGGCTGGGCCTGGGGTGGCCGGAGTCGACGGCGGCGAGCTCGGCGGCGGCCGTCGGAGTTCGGGTGCGGTCGGGATCGGTGTTGCAGGGGGTTTGGGGAGGCGTTAGTGCGTGCTGCGTGCTCCTAGTGAGGTGTGGAGCACGATAGTGTGCTCGGTTGGGTGCTACGGTGACCGTGGCCACGACGGCGACATCGCCGGCGGCGTGGAGCTCTCGGCCAAGGTGGGGCTAGGGCCTAGAGATCGAACGAGACCAGGGGAGAAGGGGGAAACGACTCGGGGGCTCACCGCGGAGCTGCAGGGATGGTTAGCGGGCTCGGGGACGCGCTGGAGACGGCAAATTTGACGGCGACGATGGTCGGAGCCCGAAGAGGGGAACGACGACGTGGCGGCGATGCAGGGCTTCCAGGGAGCTGGGGGTCGGTGGAGAGGGAAGAGGGGGTCGAGGCGGAGCTCCTGAGCTAGTCGGGGGAGCGGGGGGTGGCCGGAGACGGCTGCTGTGGCGAACGGCGGCGAGGGTGGTGTTCGGCCGTGTGAGAGAGAGAGCGAGGGAGAGGAGGGAAGAGCCGGGGAAGAGTGAGAGAGAGCAGGGGGGAGGCGTGGCATCGTCCAGGGACATCGAGGCGAGGAGGGGAGGGCAGGCAGGCAGGGAGAGAGGTGGCGTGGCGCGGTGGCGCGCGCGCGCGCCGGCCACACTCCCCTCCCTCTGTCGGGACGAAGACGACAGAGGAGGGAGACGGGCTGGGCCGCCTGCTGGCTGGGCCGGCCAGCTGGCTGGGCTGCACAGGGAGGAGCCCAGGTAAGCTTCTCCCTTTTATTTTTTTTGTTTTCTAATTTCTGACATTTGTTTTGATTTAAATAATATATTAAATCATTTATTTAACTTATGCCAATTTTTGCAGGAGCTATATATATTATTCCAGAGCTCCTTTATATTTGGCATAATATTTGGACATATATTAATATATATAATAAATATATTTCCAATGCAAATATTTATGCATTAATTCCAAATGCCCAAAATAAATACCTATGAGCTCTTAAAAATATTGGTTTGATTTTTATCTCTGTCCAATATTTTCAGAGAGCAACATGAGCATTTTCTTGGACCCTTTTGGAGAAATTTTTATTTGGGTCATTTCCAAAATGATTCTGAGGGTTTCACAGATCCCCATTTCAAGTTTCTGATGAAAGAGTAAACATGATGCAACACTCTAATGCATGGCTAACTAGGATGTGACAACTCACCCCCACTCAAAAGAATCTCGTCCCGAGATTTGGGTTCCTCCGGGAAGAAGGCAGGATACTCGAGTCGAAGACGATCCTCCCTTTCCCAGGTTGCTTCATCCTCCGAATGGTGCGACCATTGAACTTTGAGAAACTTGATATTATGACGTCGGGTGGTACGTTCGGCCTGATCGAGGATACGAATGGGGTACTCTCGATATGTAAGATTATCTTGGAGATCAAGCGTTTCGTGGTCCACTTCACGGATAGGATCCGAGAAGCAACGCCTGAGTTGAGAAACGTGGAAGACATCGTGGACCCTGGAGAGGTGCGGAGGTAGTTCCAACTGGTAGGCAACTTCTCCTCGTTTGGCAAGAATGCGAAAAGGTCCAATGTAACGAGGAGCCAATTTGCCTTTGATACCGAAACGATGGGTTCCCTTCAGAGGGGCGACCCGAAGATAAGCCTTCTCGTCAACCTCGAAAGTCATAGCCTTATGTTTTCGGTCATATTGACTCTTTTGACGAGATTGGGCTGTTTTCAACTTTTCACGAACGATGCGAACTTGTTCTTCTGCTTCCTGAATCATGTCCGGGCCAAAGAATTGTCTTTCCCCGGTCTCTGACCAGTTAAGGGGTGTTCGACACCGTCGTCCATAGAGAACTTCAAAAGGGGCTTTACCCAAGCTAGATTGATAGCTGTTGTTGTAAGCGAATTCGGCAAATGGAAGGCACTTCTCCCAGTCCATTCTGAAAGAGATAACAGAGGCTCGAAGCATGTCTTCTAGAATTTGGTTGACGCGTTCCACTTGACCACTCGACTGAGGGTGGAAAGCGGTGCTAAAGGAGAGACGAGTTCCCATAGCATTTTGGAAACTTTCCCAAAATCGAGAGGTGAAAAGACTTCCTCGATCCGAGTTAATTTCCAAAGGAAAACCATGGAGGGACACTATTCAGGAGATGTATAAGTCTGCCAGTTGGCTAGCGGTTATACTCTCACGAACAGGTAAGAAATGAGCTACTTTGGAAAGACGATCGACAACGACGAAGATAGCATTATTCCCTCTCTTGGTCCTGGGAAAACCGGTAATGAAATCCATACCAATTTTATCCCATTTCCATTCAGGAATAGCTAAGGGTTGAAGGGTGCCAGCAGGCCGTTGGTGCTCTGCTTTTACACGACGACAGACGTCGCAATTTGCAATATACTGAGCAATTTCTCTCTTCATCCTAGTCCACCAGAACCTCTGGCGTAGGTCCTGATACATCTTAGTACTACCGGGATGAATGGTGAGAGGAGATTCATGAGCTTCCTTAAGGATTAATCGCCTTAGGTTGCGCACTTTGGGAACCACTAGTCGATTCCCGAAGTATACGACTCCTTGATCATTAATGGAGAAACAATTCACAATTCCTTTCTCAATGTTTCTCTTGATGCGGGAGATTCCCGGATCTACTTTCTGTGCTTTGATAATTTGATCCGTAAGGGTAGGTTTTGCCACCAAGGTGGAAAGAAAACCTTGAGGTACAATGTGAAGGTTAAGCTTCCGAAATTCCTCATGGAGAAGCGGTTGACTTTGTTGTAACATCAGGTTGTTACAATAAGATTTACGACTTAGCGCATCAGCCATGACGTTGGCTTTCCCTGGGGTATAGGTTATTCCTAAGTCGAAGTCTGTGATCAATTCAACCCAACGTCTTTGCCTGAGATTCAGATCCGGTTGGGTGAAAATGTACTTCAGACTTTGGTGATCAGTGAATATTTCGCAACGATTACCGAGGAGGTAATGTCGCCAGGTCTTAAGTGCATAGACTACGGCTGCAAGCTCTAGATCATGAGTAGGATAATTCTCCTCATGTGGGTGCAATTGCCGTGAAGCGTAAGCAATTACGTGTCGATCTTGCATGAGAATGCAACCTAGTCCTTGTCGCGAGGCGTCGCAGTAGATAACAAAGTCCTTGGAGAAGTCTGGCAGTACCAGCACGGGAGCAGAGGTCAGGCGTCTTTTCAGTTCCTGAAAGCTGTGCTCACATTGTGGAGTCCATTCGAACTTTTTATCTTTCTTGAGGAGTTCGGTTAGAGGTTTAGCAACTTTGGAGAAGTTCTCGACAAAGCGACGACAATAGCTCGCTAAGCCTAGAAAACTCCGAACTTGCTTGACCGATTCAGGTGGAGTCCAATTAAGGACGGCTTGAACTCGCTCAGGGTTAACAGCAATACCTATACCAGATATTACATGACCCAGATAGGTCACTTCTGACAACCAGAATTCACATTTAGAAAATTTGGCATAAAGGCGATGCTCTCGAAGTTTCTTCAACACTAGCCTTAAATGTTCGGCATGTTCTTCCTCGTTCTTGGAGTAGATGAGTATATCATCGAGGTAAACCACGACGAATTTATCCAAATACTCCATGAAGATTGAGTTCATTAACCGAGAAAAGGTGGCTGGAGCGTTGGTTAAACCGAAGGACATGACGGTGTACTCGTATTGGCCATAACGAGTAACAAAGGCCGTTTTCGGAATGTCCCCGTTTCTGATTTTGATTTGATGGTAGCCCAACCTCAAATCCATCTTGGAGAAGACTGAGGATCCAGCGAGCTGATCATACAGGTCGTTGATCCTGGGAAGCGGATATTTGTTCTTGATTGTGACCAAATTGACAGGTCGGTAATCTACAACCATCCGGTCCGTACCATCCTTCTTCTTGACGAATAGGACGGGGCAAGCCCACGGAGATGAACTAGGGCGGATGAAACCCTTTTTCAAGGATTCATCGAGTTGTTTCTTAAGCTCGGCTAGTTCTAGTGGTGCCATCTTATAAGGTCTTCTAGCAATCGGAACGGTTCCGGGGATGAGGTCGATTACGAACTCAACATCCCTGTCAGGTGGAACACCTGGCAATTCCTCTGGAAAGACATCCGGGAAGTCACGGACTACCGGAATGTCCTCAAGGTCTGGCAAAGGGCTGGAGTTAAGAGAATATAATTGTCGCTTGGCTATTCGGGTCAAGACATTGACTATCTTCCCCGAAGGATGGGTGAGTTGAACAGTCCTAGAGAAGCAATCAATTTTGGCTTGATGAGCTGACATCCAGTCCATACCCAAAATGATATTAATATCTGAAGATTTAAGGGCTATCAAAGACGTGAGAAAAACAAGTCTGTCGACTTGGATTTCATTTCCATAACTTACCCTAGAGGTCTGCCATCTAGAACCAGGGGTAGAAATTTCCATAGTGGATGGCATGTCACAGAATGCAACGTTATGCAAACGAGCATAATTTTCGGATATAAAAGAATGAGAGGCTCCTGTATCGAAAAGAACAGATGCCGGGTGGCAATTTACAAGAAGCGTACCGAGAACGACGTTGGGATCCTCTTGAGCTTCTTCGGCAGAGACACAGTTGACATGGCCACGTGAAGCGGTGACCGGTTTGGCGTGGAATATTTTCCCTGTCGGCTTGCCACGGCCAACAGCTTTAGCAGATTGGTTGGGGTTGGTCTGAGGACACTCACGCATATAGTGACCAGATTCCCCACACTTGAAACAAGTCACGGAACTGGTACGTGGAGGAGCATTGTTAGATGGACCCCCATAGGGCTTGGTCGGTGCAGACTGTTGAACGGGGCGAGGCGCCTGGAAAGATGGCCTCAGTGTGAACCTGGGTGGCAGGGCGGTGTTGGGTACCCACACGCGGCGCTTCTGAGGACCAGCACCGGATGAGGAACCCATATCACGGCCATGCTTGCATGTTGCGTCATAGTCAGTCTGACCAGTTTCAGCACTGATGGCTTTATTGACAAGTTTCTGAAAAGATGTGCACTCATGCAGACGGAGGTCGCGGCGAAGCTCAGGACTAAGTCCCTTACGGAACCTTGCTTGCTTCTTGGCGTCAGTAGAAACTTCCTCGGTTGCATATCGTGCGAGATTACCAAACTCCCTGCTATAAACATCCACAGAAAGTCGGCCTTGGGTGAAATTGCAGAATTCCTCACGTTTACGGTCCATGAGACCCTCCGGAATGTGATGTTCACGGAAAGCCTCGCTGAACTCAGCCCAAGTAGTGACATGGCCCGCTGAGCGCATAGCTCCATAATTCTCCCACCATAGACTGGCGGGGCCTTCAAGATGATATGCAGCAAAGGTGACCTTGTCAGCCTCCGCTACCAGCACGGAACGCAGTTTGTGAGAGATACTGCGAAGCCAGTCATCAGCGTCGAGAGGCTCGACGGAGTGGTGGAACGTGGGTGGATGTAATTTGATAAAATCACTGAGTGACACCACGTTAGTCCTCTGATGGTGTGTTGTGTTCTGTTCAATACGCTCCAACAAACGGTTGGTCTCCCGCTTGTTTCTCTCAGCTTCCATCATAACCTCGGCTAGTGAAGGAGGATGAGGCAGATTTGCATCCCTGACTTCACTGCCTTCGGCCTGCTCTTGAGGAGCAGGGTTAGTGCGCGTGTTGACCATCGTAGGTAAACAAGACAATGATTTAGTCAGGATGATAAAATTCCGACATAGGACACCTAATGTAAGGAATAACTCGGAATGCAAGATGATCATCCGTATGACATGGTAGATACAGAAGCTGCTTCTTTTATTCCATCGTCATACACACCATACAGGGTTTAGTACAAGACCAAACAAAGTACTAATACGGTGAAAAGAGGATTACATCTCATCGGAGGCATCCCAAGCTCCTATACATTATTTTTCTACACCTCCGGAAAGAGTACAAACTAGGTCATATCCCACGAGTCACGCGGGACGATAGAAGACACAGCTAGTGCGAACTAGTGATACTACCACTAACTCAGACCGATCCGTAGTAGTCCTCATAGAAGTCACCTCCATAGCCTGGAAGCTCAACATGATCATCCGGAAACAGACGGTCTCGCGGAGCTTGTGGACCATAGGGGCTAGGATGAGGCCTTGGACCAATAGACGGTGGCCTGCGGGGACCGCGAGGTGGGGTGATGCCTCCTACATCACGCCAAACCATCACGTCCGGCAGAGCAGATCTCACAGGATAGAGATCGCGCATATCTGAATATCCAGCTTGCACCGCCGGTGCGAACCGAGTCAAAGTGGCCCAGTGGTCAGCACGGGTATTGAAGAGCTCTAACCTCAAGGCCCGATTTTCACGGTCCTTATCCTCGAGCATCTCAGCAGTGGTGCGAGTCCGTGAATCCTCCTGAGTGGGGTCAGCATAAATAGCCTGGAGATACCCTTGTGCTCCCGGAAGTGATCCTGGCATATACCGGAAATCAGAGTCCCGAAATAAACCAGATCTGACTCGCATAATGGTCATCATAGAGTAGGCGGCGTCCTGCACAGCCATCTCAATAGTAACCCCGAGTCCATAGGAGCAGTGAAGAGGCTCGGTGGATCCAGGATAAGATGGAAATATCCTGACAGTGCAGAGATACTGGCTTTGGTTAAAGTCTCAGAATTGCTCTTCGACCGTGTACTCGGGATACCAGCGGTATCCAGCCTCAGTCATTACCCTGACCAACTTGGCAGTATGGCCGGGTACATCTAGACATCGAGTCAGGCGAACCACTTGATTGAGGTCGCGAGTGGCCATCTGAAAGCACAATCATAATGCAAAGGCATTAGAATTTCTAGCAAAATTTCGGCAGCATAACAGCTGTAAATGCTCAAAAAGGATTTTGAGACATTTGACAAAGGATTTCGTACACACTCAACATCATCATATCAAAGTTCGGAAACCATTCTAGCAACAAAATGTGGTAGTAGAACTGAACTAGGCTTGTAACCATCAAACTTATAAGGTACTACTGATTAGTAACTCGTGATCCTGATAGAGAGAACAGATCCTAATTCCTTAACCCCCGGTGGAAGAATGGACTGACTCAGATCAGAAAGTCATGAGATAAAGGAGTAAAAAGAGCCTTACGTTCCAACCCACAAACAATTCCCCTACATATAACTAAAGAATTTCTAGACTCAACATCGACTAGTTTGGCTTGGAGAACCTACAGGCAGTCCGGCTCTGATGCCAACGCTGTCAGTACCCCGACTCGATGTCACATCAATCTAGCCGGTAACACCTCATATCACTTTGCGGCCTCACGCACGGTATCCCCACGGGTGTCGTCTTACCTTTTCCCGGGACCGTTTGCGCCTTTTGGCTCACGTATATGATAGTGTCGCTAGCATCCATATGATAAGGAGTCCGGGCTGACATGACTAGTCGTAAACCCAAAGTGGCACAGACTTACAGGGACAGGCATCCATGACCCAGCTTCGAACGTGTCGGTCATCAGCAAGTGGGTCCGGGCTGTAGCACTGGGCTAGCAGGACTCCGGTAAACCGGGCTGTAGCGGGCTAACAGGACTCCGGTACTCAAAGCGTGACATTTCCCCGAAGGGAGAGACACAGGAACGAAGAAGGACACATGCCGGCCAGCCTAAGTGTTCCAGAGCAGTAGCAAGCTACCATGGCTCAGCGGTAACACTAGGAGACATTTCCCGGTAAGAGAGGCTACTAAAGATAAACAACTAGATAGTCAGATCCCACACATACCAAGCATTTTAATCATACACACAATATGCTCGATATGTGCAAATACAACGAAGCATCACAACATGACTCTACGACACAAGTACTTTATTTAAGGCTCAGGGAGCCATACATAACATACACAAAGGTACGGGTCTCACGACCCAACATACAAGTCATACAGTCATACAAACCAGCAGCGGAAGTAACTTGTCTGAGTAGAGACAACTAGTAAAATAAAAGAGGCTTGGAAAGCCTAGCTATACTACGTGGTCCTTCACAAGCTCAGGATCACCACCTGGGCCTTTAGCCTACTCGTTGATGTCAACGTCTACATAGAACCCATCAGAAGGGGTTGCAGCGTCTTCTGTAAAAATGTAGATTATAGCAACATGAGTACAAAGGTACTCAGCAAGACTTACATCAGATCCTACATACATGCATATTATCAAGAAGGGTTGGTGGAGTTATTGCAGCAAGCCAGCTTTGACTCTTGGCTAGACTATCCTACGATACCCCAACTTGAAATGGTTTTGCGTACACGAGTCCACTACTCACCACTTCAATACACTACCGAGGATTCACCTCCGTCTTCCTACGGAAGGGCCATCCTCGGCACTCACACTTATCTTGAGGCTTTTAGTAGTTTCCATTTACTTGTCTATGAACTGTATCGGCAACCAAGTAGTCCTTTACCGTGGACGCGGCTATTCGAATAGATCATGTTAACCCTGCAGGGGTGTACTTCTTCATACACGCTCTCACCACTTACCGTCGTTTACACGACATGTACTCGGCAACCTTCAAGCGGAAGCCCAACGTGGGTGTCGGCCACGACCTACCTAATCACCTAAGCCTCCAGTCCAGGTTTATCGCCTATTCAGGTTCCATCCGCAGGGAGTCCGGCCGAGGTTTCCCATACGGCCCCGAACGATGTGAACAGGGTTCCCGAGATACCTAACGGGTATTCGGTACACCCGGCCACGTACCTACCGCATCACGGCCCACCCCTACGGTCAGCGCTATCCACGGCCTCCAGTAGGCTACAAACACCAGAAACTACTTGCAACTCCTGGACGGAGAACTAGGGTGAATAAGAAGCCGAGAGGGTCCATTGGTTTCGGGCCCAATGCATGGTAGTAGCTGATTCTTAAATCACACATACAGATCTCAGTGCTTAAGGTCGGCTTCAATGAAACAACCCACCATGTACTCCTACATGGCCTCTCATTGATACCTTTACCAAATCGTGTTCACCACACCACTCCCATTACCGACATAATCATTTCACTCTAGCCCATCACCCAGATGAACCAGACCTGACACGACTCTAAGCATAGCAGGCATAGCAAGGTAGGAACAACACATACATATGGCTCAAACAACTCCTACACATGCTAGTGGGTTTCATCTAGTTACTGTGGCAATGACAGGTCATGCAGAGGAAATGGGTTCAACTACCATAGCACACAGCAGTTTGAAGCGCGTTGTCTTAATGCAGTAAAAGAGAGCAGGAGCGAGAACATGGGGTTGTATCGATATGATCAAATGGTTGGTTGCTTGCCTGATGGTTCGATGCACTGATAGGTTCTTCGTTAGGGTAATCACGGTACTCCTCGGAGGCAGAACCTGTCGCAAGGACAGCGATGCACAAACATCACCAAACAATATGCGACAATATGATGCATGCATGAAACATGGCAATATGAGTGTGTTGGGCTAATGCAACTAAAACCAGAAGGGTTTGAACAAATTTGAATCAAAGATTCAAATTTCAAACTCAAGCATGGCCTTTTAAAGTTCTTTTCCTTGTTCTGCTTGAAACATCAATTTAACTTGTTTGATCATGCATGAAAATGGTACAGATGGATAGATTGGATTTTTCTGATCATTTTTCATATATAATTTGTCCAAATTGGAGTTACAGAATAAAAGTTATGAATTTTTGAAGTTTAAATAATATTCTGGAATTTCCTGATTTAAATTAAATCCAGAAATATAATTATTGCGCCAGCATGACGTCAGCATGACGTCAGTGGTCAACTGCGGCTGGCTGGGATTAAACCTGACATGTGGGGTCCACACGTCAGTGATAGGGGGGTTAAACAGGGTTAGTTTAATCCTAATTAGGGGTTAGTGGTGCTGGGGGCCCACTGTCAGTGTCAGGGGGTTAACCATTAGTGGTTAGCACTAATCCTAATTAGCTACAGGGCTGGGCCCACCTGTCAGGGACTCAGGGGGGTTCCTGCCGTGGTCAAAGTGGGTCAAACCCACCGGCGACGTGACGCCGGCGAGGCCCGAGACGGCGGCGCGACGCGGGATCGCGCTACAGGGCACGGGCGAGGCCGTGCTTGGGCTCGTTGGAAAGCTCTTGCTCCCGCGCGTCGAACGGTGGCCGTGGCTGGGCCTGAGGTGGCCGGAGTCGACGGCGGCGAGCTCGGCTGCGGCCGCCGGAGTTCGGGTGCGGTCGGGATCGGTGTTGCAGGGGGTTTGGGGAGGCGTTAGTGCGTGTTGCGTGCTCCTAGTGAGGTGTGGAGCACGATAGTGTGCTCGGTTGAGTGCTACGGTGACCGTGGCCACGACGGCGACATCGTCGGCGGCGTGGAGCTCTCGGCCAAGGTGGGGCTAGGGCCTAGAGATCGAACGAGACCAGGGGAGAAGGGGGAAACGACTCGGGGGCTCACCGCGGAGCTGCAGGGATGGTTAGCGGGCTCGGGGACGCGCTGGAGACGGCAAATTTGACGGCGACGATGGTCGGAGCCCGAAGAGGGGAACGGCAACGTGGCGGCGATGCAGGGCTTCCGGGGAGCTGTGGGTCGGTGGAGAGGGAAGAGGGGGTCGAGGCGGAGCTCCTGAGCTAGTCGGGGGAGCGAGGGGTGGCCGGAGACGGCTGCTGTGGCGAACGGCGGTGAGGGTGGTGTTCGGCCGTGTGAGAGAGAGAGCGAGGGAGAGGAGGGAAGAGCCGGGGAAGAGTGAGAGAGAGCAGGGGGGAGGCGTGGCGTCGTCCAGGGACATCGAGGCGAGGAGGGGAGGGCAGGCAGGCAGGGAGAGAGGTGGCGTGGCGCGGTGGCGCGCGCGCGCGCCGGCCACACTCCCCTCCCTCTGTCGGGACGAAGACGACAGAGGAGGGAGACGGGCTAGGCCGCCTGCTGGCTGGGCCGGCCAGCTGGCTGGGCTGCACAGGGAGGAGCCCAGGTAAGCTTCTCCCTTTTATTTTTTTTTGTTTTCTAATTTCTGACATTTGTTTTGATTTAAATAATATATTAAATCATTTATTTAACTTATGCCAATTTTTGCAGGAGCTATATATATTATTCCAGAGCTCCTTTATATTTGGCATAATATTTGGACATATATTAAAATATATAATTAATATATTTCCAATGCAAATATTTATGCATTAATTCCAAATGCCCAAAATAAATACCTATGAGCTCTTAAAAATATTGGTTTGATTTTTATCTCTGTCCAATATTTTCAGAGAGCAACATGAGCATTTTCTTGGACCCTTTTGGAGAAATTTTTATTTGGGTCATTTCCAAAATGATTCTGAGGGTTTCACAGATCCCCATTTCAAGTTTCTGATGAAAGAGTAAACATGATGCAACACTCTAATGCATGGCTAACTAGGATGTGACAAGAGAAGAAGTTTCGAAAGATCAAACACTAAAGTTTGAAAAGATAAAGTCCTTGCCAAAGCAAAGAAAGTTTTTAAGTGGAAGGTTTTTCTGAAAAAGAAAAATTTTAAAATGGCCTCTCCTCAAAAACCACAAAGTTTTTGATAAAAACCAAATAAAAAAATTTGGAGTGTCACAAAACCGTTCTGTCTAGGCCGGAAGTTCCGAGCAAGACGGAAGTTGGCCGGAAGGTCTGGAGTGGCTGGAAGGTCCGGGGGCCGGAAGGTCCGGGGATGACCGGAAGGTCCGGGGGCCAGAAGTTCCGGGCTAGGCCGGAAGTTCCGGGGGTCGGGAATCTGCCAAGAACAGAGACTTTGAGATCGCGGATTTGGGCGGAAAAACTTGGGGAAAAACCCAAATTCGAGGGGAAAAAGAAGAAATTAGAAGGAAGGAAGGGCAGGGAAGGTAGATCCACACGAAACAAAGCAAATCCATGGATCAGATCCTACAAAATCTCAACTCACCAACAAATCACAAAAAATTTTGGGGCTATTTTTGGTGGGGAATTTTCGGAATTAGGACGAAAACAACAAAATCAAGCTAGAAAACAAAGGGTAGGGGCTCCAAAAACGTGATCAACCTGGCTCTGATACCATATGATGTAGGGCAAAACCCTAAGTGGTCGATCTTTCACGTTCGGAGGGATCCTATGGGAGAATCACGAAGAACACACGGAAGCAAAAAGGGGAAATCACGGGGAGAACGAGAGAGAATCACGAAACTGATAGAGAATCAATCACACGAGTGCTAGATCACCGAACACAAAGAGATACATATGATCCACAATCAACAAAGGTAAGGATACAAAGGACAGTTCTTCTCCTAACGGAGGTCTTGATGGTCTTCCCTAGAAAGGGGTCTTGAATCCGCTTGGGGGATCTTCACCAAAGAGGTCCAGAACTCCGAGGAGAAGTATCCAAGTGGATGAGCAAAGGCTCTCACACAAATATGAGCTAATCCAATGCTAACCCTAAAACGAACGGGATGAAGGACTATATATAGTCTACGGGGGCGAAAGGGTACACGGGCCTCGGCCCAAGTGGCTGCGCCCAGGCAGGGCCGGAAGTTCCGGGCGCCGAATGTTCCGGGAAGGGTCCGGCCTAAGCTGAAAGTTGGCACTGGGGCGGCAGGGCTGGCTTCTGGGGGGCGGAAGTTCCGGGCAGGGCCAGAGGTTGCGAGGGCCAGAAGTTCCGGGCCAGGTTCCGGGCAGGTTCCGGGCTAAGCAGAAAGTTGGCATGCCCGGGTTCGTCGATGTCGAAGGAGGCCGGAAGTTCCGGGAAGGCCGGAAGTTCTGGGGGCTGGAAGTTCCGTGCAGGTTCCGGGCTGAGCAGAGAGTTGACGTCTGTCGCTTCTTCTTCAGTGTTGTACCTGATCACACACAGAGTTTCCGTCTGAGGTAGCAGCCATGTCTCTTGAGTAGAAAGAGGGATTTCGGAGAGGAGCGAGTTCACCTTATCTTCGATAGCCTTAGAGCGGGCTCGAGTCATGGGTCCACGTGGTGTTGAAGGAGATGTAGATGCGTCCATGGGGATGAGCGAGGGATGCTCCGCATCATCGGCCCTATAGGTCCGGACGGAAAGGAGATCCCGGTCAGCTTGGCATATGGCCAGGTGGAGCTGGCTGCAAAGTATTCCCAACAGGACTGTAAATTAGACCGCCTGTTAGATGGCATTGAAGAAGAATATGTCGAGTCAGATTGACTATGTGTAAATGACATAAAAAATGTCCTCTAGCCGGATTGTAGATCGTTTGTCATTGCGGACCTTTTCGCTTCGACCTCTGGACCCTATAGTCTAGAGTGTGTCTGAATACCCTCTTTGTTATGTAAGAACTGGGGCATGCATGGAGATAAGGCGTAGGGGTCATAAGTGCTTTAGCAGACAAGTGCCCAACTAGTTATGTTATATTACATGGTTAGTAAGAAACATCTTCCAGAGAGAATAGTTCCGTTAGGGGTTCCTTTCCCTGGGAGGCATGCCCTAAAGTGCATGTCCGAACTGCCAGAAAGAGCAGAAAAGCATCTAGGGGCAAAAATGTAAATACGAAAGATCATCTTTTAGCTCAGCGACCGAATATTCTCTTAAGAACGCTAGCTTTCGGCTTCACCCAGTCTGAGGTACACATCTGGCTGACCCGGCAATAACAATCGCAGAGGTGCTCCCTTTACCACCTAGCCGAACAAACCGGAACGTAGGGGTAAGCACAGGAGCCAGGCAACCTAGCTTGGCCAAAACATAAGTCATATCGATGCATATAATGGTGTGTAAAAGGTTCACGCGGAAGCATTACACATGTTTTGGGCATGACACCCGTTTTATATAAGGTTCTTGGTAGAGAAGCCCCTAGGTATTGTGACCGCAGGTAGCGCGTCGGGTGCGTGCAAATATTGCACATGCGAGCCCCTAAGGGCTTGTGAGAAAAAAGGGGGGAGGGAGAAGGAACAAAATCCTGGACTACCAAAAATAAAAACAAAAAATAAACAAAGGGACGAGGGAAGGAGACGAACACGGAGTCCGGTGCTAGGCGTAGAACCTTCGTAGGCGTGCTGCATTCCATGGATTCGGCTCGAGTCGGTTGTCCGATGCGCCTCGCAGACGGTACGCTCCCCCCGTCAGTACTTGGTCGATGATGAAGGGGCCCTCCCATTTGGGCTTTAATTTATCCTTTTTCTTGTCCGGCAGGTATAGAACTAGTTCGCCAAGGTTATATGTTTTGGCCCGTACTTCTCTGCTTTGATATCTTCGAGCCTGCTATTGATAGAATGTGGAACGAGCCTTTGCCACATCGCGCTCCTCTTCCAATGCGTCCAAGCTGTCCTGCCGATCGAGCTTGGCTTCTCTTTCTTCGTACATGCACACTCGAGGTGAGTCATGGATTATGTCGCATGGCAGTACCGCCTCTGCGCCGTATACCATAAAAAATGGTGTGAATCCGGTAGTGCGATTCGGTGTGGTCCGCAGCCCCCAGAGTACGGAGTCAAGCTCCTCTACCCAGTGCGTGTCAGATTCCATTAGGGATCGCACTAGTCTGGGTTTGATGCCGCTCATAATGAGAACGTTGGCCCGTTCGACTTGACCGTTAGTTTGAGGGTGATAGACTGAAGCGTAGTCGAGCTTGATGCCCATGTTTTTGCACCAAAGTTTGACTTCCTCGACCATGAAGTTTGTGCCGTTGTCGGTTATGATGCTGTGGGGGACACCGTAATGGTGTACAACCCTGGAAAGGAAGTCTATTACTGGTCCGTATTCGGCCGTCTTTACAGGCTTGGCTTCTATCCATTTGGTGAATTTGTCCACCATGACCAGTAGGTATTTTTGCTTGTGGGTTCCCCCTTTAAGGGGTCCGACCATGTCAAGCCCCCAGACCGCGAAACGCAAGGTAATGGGTATAGTTTGTAGGGCGGTACACGGCATGTGGCTTTGGTTGACAAATAACTAGCAACCAACACATCATTGTACTAAGTCCTGAGCGTCTGCCCGGGCCGTTGGCCAATAAAATCCGGTACAGAAGGCCTTGCTTACAAGGGCCCGGGCTGCGGCGTGGTGCCCGCCGAGCCCGGCATGGATTTCAGCCAAAAGGTCTCGTCCTTCTTCTTCGGAGATACAGCTTTGCAGGACTCCGGTTGTGCTTTTCTTGTAAAGCTCTCCCTCGTGGACTTTGTAGGCTTTAGATCACCGCACTATGCAGTGGGCCTCGTTTTGGTCCTCGGGAAGTTCCTGCCTAGTTAGGTAGGCTAAGAATGGCTCTATCCAAGGGGCAATGACTGCCATTATTTCGTGGGCTGACGGCGTTGTTTCGTTGGTGTAGCCCCTAGTTGTGTCAGGATGCTTGGTGAGGGGCAGTGTAGTTGTGGCCGGGCTATCGTTTCCGGATTCTCTATCCCATGATACAGATGGCTTGAACAACCTTTCTAGGAAGATGTTGGGAGGGACGGCCTCGCGCTTGGCGCCGATGCGTGCCAGCACGTCTGCTGCTTGGTTATTTTCCCGGGCTATGTGATGAAATTCGAGCCCCTCAAACCGAGCTGACATCTTTAAGATGGCGTTGCGGTAAGCTGCCATTTTCGGGTCCTTAGCATTGAAGTCTCCATTTATTTGGGATATTGCGAGATTTGAATCCCCGCGGACCTCTAGGCATTGAATGCCCATGGAGACTGCCATTCGGAGGCCATGTAAAAGGGCTTCGTATTCGGCTGCGTTGTTCGAATCCGTGTACATTATCTGAAGTATGTATTGGACTGTGTCCCCGGTTGGGGACGTTATAACGACGCTAGCCCCCAGGCCAGCCAACATTTTGGAGCCGTCGAAGTGCATGATCCAGTTGGAGTATGCACCGTATTCTTTAGGGAGTTCGGCTTCAGTCCATTTGGCAATGAAGTCGGCCAAAACCTGCGACTTAATAGCTCGCCTTGGCTTGTAGGTTATGTCGAACGGGAGGAGCTCGATGGCCCATTTGGCAATCCGGCCCGTTGCATCGCGGTTGTTTATAATGTCATTAAGGGGTAGTTTGGATGCCACTGTTATGGAGCACTCTTGAAAGTAGTGTCGCAGCTTCCGGGATGCCATGAACACCGCGTATGCTATCTTTTGATAATGCGGGTACCGTGACTTGCATGGAGTTAGCACAGTGGACACATAGTACACTGTATTTTGGAGGGGGAACTTGTGTCCGTCCGCCTCTCGTTCGACGACGAGCACCGCGCTTACCACTTGATGGGTTGCCGCGATGTATAATAGCATTGGTTCGCCCGTGTTGGGCGTGGCCAGGACTGGATTTGTTGCCAATATGGCTTTTATTTCTTCGAGTCCGGCCGTGGCGGCCTCCGTCCACTCGAAGTGGTCGGTGCGCCATAGGAGGCGATAGAGGGGTAATGCCTTTTCTCCTAAGCGGGAGATAAAGCGGCTTAGAGCTGCCACGCATCCTATCAGTTTTTGTATTTGTTTGAGGTCCTTTGGGGTATCTAATTGTGACAGATCTCGGATATTGGCTGGGTTTGCTTCGATTCCTCTACCGGATACGATGAAGCCCAGGAGCTTTCCGGCTGGTATGCCGAAAACGCATTTTTCTGGGTTGAGCTTAATGTCATATGTTCGGAGATTGTCGAACATGAGCCTCAAGTCGTCTACTAGAGTATCGACGTGTTTGGTTTTGACGACCACGTCATCTACGTATGCTTCGACCGTTTTGCCGATTTGGTTGGCCAGACATGTCTATATCATCCGCTGATATGTTGCGCCGGTGTTTTTGAGCCCGAAGGGCATCATGTTGAAGCAGAATGGGCCGTATGGGGTGATGAATGCCGTTGCGGCCTGGTCTGACTCTGCCATCTTGATTTGGTGGTAGCCAGAGTATGCATCGAGGAAACACAATGAGTCATGTCCTGCGGTGGCATCGATGAATTGATCAATTCGGGGGAGTGGGAAAGGGTCCTTTGGACATGCCTTGTTTAGGTCTTTAAAATCGACACATAGGCGCCAGGATTTGTCCTACTTTGGTACCATCACCAAGTTTGCTAGCCAGTCTGGATGTTTTATGTCTCTGATGAACCCGGCTTCCAGCAGTTTTGCTAGTTCCTCTCCCATGGCTTGTCTCTTAAGTTTGGAAAAGCGCCGTAGGGTCTGCTTGACGGGTTTAAACCCTTTTATGATGTTCAGGCTGTGTTCGGCCAGCCTACATGGGATTCCTGGCATATCCGAGGGGTGCCAGGCGAAAATGTCCCAGTTTTCTCGCAGAAAGTCTCTGAGTGCGGCGTCTACATCGGGTTTCAATTGTGCCCCGATGGAGGCCGTTTTTGTAGGGTCCGTTGGATGGACTTGGAATTTGACTATTTCGTCCGCTGGTTTAAAAGAGGTGGACTTGGATCTCTTGTCTAGTATCACGTCGTCCCTGTCCACCGTGGAGCGCAACGCCGTTAATTCCTCGGTTGCTAGGGCCTCAGATAATGCCTCCAAGGCCAGTGCGGCTGTCTTGTTTTCCGCGTGGAGCTCTATGTCCGGATCACTTGCGAGAATGATGATTCTGTTGGGCCCGAGCATTTTGAGCTTCATGTACCCGTAATGGGGTATGGCTTGGAAAATTGTAAATGCTTCTCGCCCTAGCAGAGCGTGGTAGCCGCTGCTGAACGGGGCCACATGAAACGTGACCTCCTCGGATCTGTAATTGTCCGATGTGCCGAACACCACATCCAGTGTGATTTTTCCTGAACAGCACGCTTCCCGGCTTGGGATTATTCCCCTAAAAGTTGTGTTGCTTCGCTCAATGCGGCTCCAGTCAATTTCCATTTTTCGCAGGGTTTCCTCGTAGATGAGGTTGAGTCTGTTGCCGCCGTCCATGAGTAGCTTTGTAAGTCGGAAGCCGTCCACTATCGGACTGAGGACCAATGCGGCTGGTGCTCAGGCTGTCCGGAATTTAGGTTCGTCACTGGCATTAAAGGTGATAGCCGTGTCACTCCATGGGTTTATTGTTGCTACTTGGTAGACTTCGGCGAGGTTGCAGAGCGTTCGTTTCCTTGCATTGTTTGATGTGAACGTCTCGAAGACTGTCGATACCGTACTGGGGAGGTATTCTTCGGGTGCTGGAGTTAAAAGCTCCTCGCCGCTTCTAGCTACCTGCCGTAGTATCCAACATGCTCGGAGGCTGTGCGTTGGTGCAGCTTTCCCTGAGTTATGAATTCTACAGGGTCCATTGAGCCATCCTTCCAATACAGTCCCATACCCTGTAGAGGGCTTTTGTTTTTTGATATTTGGCTCGGATGCCTGGCGATAATGCGCCCTTTTGTTTCGGACTCATGTTATATTCAGGGCCGGATTGTCCCAGAATTTATCTTCGGTTTTCCGAACGCTTTCAATCGCACAGTACTTTTGTACTATGGATGTCAAGTCGGCGAATCGTATAATTTCGCGGAGACTTATGGCGTTGAGGATTCCGATGTCCGTGCAGTTGTTAAGGAAGAGTAAAATTGCTTCTTTCTCACAGCAGTCCTTTATCCTGTTCATAACCAGGAGGAATCTGGCCCAGTAGTGGTGTACTGCTTCTCCGGACTCTTGCCGTATTAGGGATAAATCCCGTATAGTTGGGTGGGCAGGTGGAAATAAATCCGGAACCCTGCCCGATGTAAGATTCAGGGGCCGAGCAGTTTCCGAATTCGGAAGCTTGCTCTCTCGGATGTTATTCAATGAATCGGGCCTGCTGCCTGACTTTAGGTTTAGGGTTCGGGCGACTTCCTTCCCTCCGCGGGTTTCCGGCTTGGAGGGATCGGGAATCTGGACGCATCTGGTCCATAGGGCGGGCGAAGATTCGCCGCATTGTTCTTCCACCACTTCGAAGTGGTGGGTAATCTGGGGAGAGTCAATCTATCTGTGATCAGGTTTAAGCCCAATCTGGTCGTAATCAGTAGCGACTCCCAGGGCCGCGATGCGATCCAAGAGTTCGTTCAGGGAGAAGAGCTCCATCGGATCTAACTGCTCGGCGAGCTCCGAGCTGATGCAAAGATTGCTTTCGATGGCCCGAGAGGTCATCGTTGGCGTGGCGGCCGGACTGGCGGTCATCAAAAACCTGCCTAGCCGGAGAGTTTGGCCGGCAGCCAAAGCTCCTTTAGCAACGACGTCGTCTTTAAAGACGGGGTGCGGCATCCTTCCTGATGGTGACAACACAGCGGAACTCTCAATGAAAGCACCAATGTCGGTGTCAAAACCGGCGGATCTCGGGTAGGGGGTCCTGAACTGTGCGTCTAGGCGGATGGTAACAGGAGACACGGGACACGATGTTTTTACCCAGGTTCGGGCCCTCTCGATGGAGGTAAAACCCTACTCCCGCTTGATTAATATTGATGATATGGGTAGTACAAGAGTAGATCTACCACGAGATCGGAGTGGCTAAACCCTAGAATCTAGCCTATGGTATGATTGTTGTCCGTCCTACGTACTAAAACTCTCCGTTTTATATAGACACTGGAGAGGGCTAGGGTTACACAGAGTCGGTTACAATGGGAGGAGATATTCATATCGTATCGCCAAGCTTGCCTTCCACGACAAGGAAAGTCCCATCCGGACATGGGACGGAGTCTTCAATCTTGTATCTTCATAGTCTGGGAGTCCGGCCAAAGGTCATAGTCCGGCCATCCGGACACCCCCTAATCCAGGACTCCCTCACATACCTCTCAAAATATTTTATCTCCCAATTTAATCTTTGAGCTCTGGCACCTCTACAAATCTATGCTTCCCTCTGCGAAGGGCCTATCTATTTATTTTATGCAATTTTTATTTTTATTTGACTCTTCGTTTTTTCTTATAAAGTACAAACTAGGGAGCACTATGATCATACTTGTGCATTGGATGTAGCTAATATTCTAGTGTGTTTCGTGAATGGATCAATGATTAAGCATGATGGGCTAGGGATAGCTTTCTTTAGTGTTGATATTTTGAAAGACATGGTTGCTTGTTGATATGCTCGAGTATTGATGTCCTCGTGTCAATTAAGGACTATTTCTTTGAATCATCTAAAAGTACAAATGTCCATGCTACAAAAGAAAAGAATATGTGATGAATATGTTAGGCAGCATTCCACATCAAAAAATATGTTTATATCATTAACCTACTCAAGGATGAGCATCAATTAAGCTTCAGGATGCTGATACGTCTCCAACGTATCTATTTTTTTTACTATTCCATGTCGTTATATTATCATTCTTGGATATTTTACATTCATTTTCTAGCAACTTTATATCATTTTTTCGGACTAACCTATTGACATAATACACAGTGCAAGTTGCTGTTTTTTGCTTGTTTTTTACTTTGCAAAATATCCATATCAAACAAAGTCCAAATGCAGCGAAACTCTTTGGAGATTATTTTCTGGCCAGAAGAGACCTAGGGAGCCCAAGAGGTGTACTGGAGGAGGCCCATGGGGCCCACAAGACACCAGGGCGCGCCCTGGTGCCTTGTGGGGCCCATGGTGATCCTTTCCACCGCCTCTCAACTTTGTAAATACCCAGATATTTGAGAAACCCCAGGGGAGTCGACGAAACACAATTCCAGCCATAGCAAGTTCTAGAACCACGAGATCCAATCTAGAGCCCTATTCCGGCACCTTGTCGGAGGGGGAAACGATCACGGAGGGGTTCATCATCCTCATTATTGATGCTCCTCTAATGATGCGTGAGTAGTATACCATAGACCTATGGGTCCGTAGGCAGTAGCTAGATGGCTTCTTCTCTCTTTTTGATCTTCAATACAATGTTCTCCTCGATGTTCATGGAGATCTATTTGATGTAATGTCTTTTTGTGGTGTGTTTGTTGGGATCCGTTGAATTGCGAGATTATGATCAATTCTATCTCTATGAATATTATTTGAGTCTTCTCTGAACTCTTTTATGCATGATATTGATAGCCTCGTATTTCTTCTCCAAAACTTTGCTTTGGTTTGGCCAACTAGATTGATTTTTCTTGTAATGGGAAGAGGTGCTTTGTGATGGGTTCGATCTTGCGGTGCTTATTCTCAGTGATAGAAGGAGACATGAACGCATGTATCGTTACCATTAAGGATAAAAGGATGGGGGTCTATTCCTACATGATTAGATCTTGTCTACATCATGTCATCGTTCTTATTGCATTACTCCGTTTTTCCATGAACTTAATGCACTAGATGCATGCTGGATAGCGATCGATGTACGAAGTAATAGTAGTAGGTACAGGCAGGAGTTGGTCTACTAATCTTGGACGTGATGCCTATATACATGATTATTGCCTTGGATATCGTCATAATTATTTGCTCTTCTAGCAATTGCCCAACAGTAAAAAAAATTACCCAATGTATGTTATTTTCTCGAGAGAAGCCACTAGTGAAATCTACGGCCCCCGGGTATATTTCCTATCATATTATTTTTAGATCTATTATTCCAAAAACCAAAAAATATCTTGTTGGACTTTTTCTTTATTTATTTTATTTTGTGTTTTTGTCAAATCTATTTATCAAATCTCATACAATTTTATCTATCTTATCGAGGCGGGATTGAAACCCCTCTTACGCAGTGGGTTAAATATATTCATTATTTATGTGCAGGTGTTGTTTACGTAGTGTTCCTTGGTTCTCCTACTGGATTGATACTGTTAGTTTCATAAGTGAGGGAAATACTTACCATTACTGTGTTGCATCATCCTCTCCTCTTCGAGGAAATACCAACGCAGATACAAGCAATCAGCAAACGATTCCTATAACTAAATGTGTGTGATGTAGTTGATTTTTTGTATTAGCTATGAAAGACAAATTTGGAGTACAGTGGCAATGGATGGTGTTTTAACATGCACTAATACAACTGTCATGTTAAAATTTGGAAATTTTTAGGGTTCATTTGACCTTTTTAAGACATTAAGTGAGTTTCTAGCCATTCAATGGCCGTAATTCAAATTTGAATTGCATGTACATGCAACAGCAAACCATCATGGGGTGGAAATATCATATTTGTATCCTTGTGTGCAAGTCAATTCCATGTGCAGTAAATTGGAAGGTATTTTAAAACATACGGGTGTCACGGCCTGGACACAAACATTGGGTACCATGTCTTTTAAATTCCCAAAAAATAAAAAATGATCAGAAATACATGAAACCTTGCTTGATGTAATGGCATGGCACCTAGATGTTGTGGTAAAAAATGACCTGTTTGACAAGATTTTGGACACAGACCCCTCACAAACCGGAGCATCTCATGAGAAGATGCGTGGTTCCAATCGGGGACAATGCATGTTTGATGACAAACCGGTGGTAGCTTCCTCCTGGAAAACTTTTCTACCGTTAACATGCACTCATACAACTTCATGTTAAAAATTGGAAGATTTTAGGGGTCATTCAACCTTTTTAAGGCATTTAAGTGATTTTGTAGCCATTTAATGACCGTAATTAAAATTTGAACTACATGTACATGAAACAACTAACCATAATGGTTTGGAAAATCATATTTGTGTCCTCGTGTGGGAGTTAATGCCCTATGTAGTAAATTGGAAGGAATTTTTAAATATATTTGTGTCACGACTTGGACACAAGCATCAAGATCCATGGCTTTTAAATTGCAAAAATGATCAAAAATACATGGAACCTTACTTGATGTAATGACATGGCACCAAGATGCCGTGGTAAAAAAATTGTCCTGTTTGACGAAAGTTTGGACACCCCCCCCTCACAATCAGGAGCATCTCATGAGAGGACTTGTGGTTCCGAGAGAGAACAATGCATGTTTGATGACAAACTGGTAGTAGCTTCCTCATATGGCCTCAAAACTTTTTCTATCGTTAACATGCACTAATACAACTGTCATGTTAAATTTGGAAAATTTCAGTGGTCATTTTACCTTTTTAATACATTTAAGTGATTTTCTAACCATTTAATGACCATAATTCAAATTTGAACTACATGTACATGCAACAGCTAACCATAATGGTTTGAAATATCATATTTGCATCCTCGTGTGTGAGTTAATGCCATCTGCAGTAAATTGGAAGGAATTATCAAGCATATTGGTGTCACGGCTTGGACACAAGCATCGAGTGCCACGGCTTTTAAATTCCAAAACTTTCAAAAATTATCAGAAATACATGGAACCTTGCTTGATGTAATGGCATGGTACCAAGATGTCATGGTTAAAAAATTGGCCTGTTTGATGAAAGTTTGGACACACACCCCTCACAAACCGGAGCATCCCACGAGAAGGCTCGTGGTTCCGAGAGGGAACAATATGATGGTGCAATGATAGGCCCCTTGTGTTTTATAGTTTGTTGACATAAACATTATGGGAGTTATGTGTTTGCTGGTACACACAAAGTAATAGGTACCTGAGATGTCGAGGAGTTTGATGCAAACGGTGAAGATAATCTCCCTGTGTTTCAGCGAAGGTTATCACTGAAGATGATGCTAAAAAGCGTGACCACTAAAAATTGTTGAAGTTCAAGCAATTGGTTCGGTGTTTGTTCGAAGAAGATGACTGCATTTGAGGAAGAATGAAGACAAAGTGAAGACGTAGCATTTATTTCGTTGTTCCTCTTCTCTCATTGAGTCACAGGACCACCTTACTGTTAAGAGGGGTGTAGCATTTGTAATTTGATTCTGTGATGCTAAACCCAAATCCCATGAAAGTTGTTAGAGAAATCTCTTTGTGTTCCGAGGAAAAACTTACCAGCAAGAGATTGTGATCTTCTTTGCTATGAGAAATTTGTCTCGGACCAAGGATTTACCATTACTGATTCCTCTAATAATGTTACCGTTGCTCCAAAATTCGACTGTTGGAAACGTGTCGGTTGGCCATTGGCTGGATTGTGTGTCCAAAATGGTCATTTCCCATCTGGGAAGGCTGCAGCTATAAATAGCCACCCCGCGTAGGCTTTGTCCCATGGCTTCTCCATTTGATTCCGAGAAGATTGTTGAGCAACCTATTCTTTGAGCGATTTGAGTTTAAAATCCACTGAGAGAAAAACCCCTAGAGCCAAAGAATTATATAGTGGTTAGCATCACTCGAATCTAAGTCTAGTACGCTCCGCCTATTACTGTTGAGAGTTGCAAACTCTCTAGACGGTTAGGTCTCAATTTCTTCAAAGACCAAGAATGATTATGGTTCTCGAAGAAGAAGTCTGTAAAGGTTCACATATTGCCTTCAAGTATCTACCATGATTAATCGACATCGATTGACGAATCAATTGTTGAGGAGAATAGGGTGAAGAGAGTTTATCTTCCATGTTAAGCCATAGCTCCTAGACATAGTCCTTGTGCAGAAGGACGAACTGGTCGAACAAATTCCCTGTCACAATCGAGCACCACTGGTTATCTTTGTTACTCATGTTTTCATTCGATATGCTTTCCATCATGTGACTTGTTTTGATGCATGCTTAGTTTAGCTTTAGTACTTAGTTTTAGCTCGTTGTAGTTTTGTTTCTCATTCGTTTTAGCTACTATGTTATGAGAGTTTTGAGTTTTTCAAAGAAAATTTAAAACTCCCATTCACCCCCCCCCCCCCTATGGTAGACATACTTCGTTCCTACAATTGGTATCAGAGAAAGATACTCCTTGACTCTGCTCATTTTAGTCTAACGACTTTGGAGTTTGAGTATGTCTTCAGTGAGCTACAAGTCGCATCTCAAGATCCCCATATTCAATGGGACAACCTATCCATTCTGGAAGGAGAAGATGAAGGTCCGTCTCCGAGCAATAGATGATGACATGTGGAATGTGGTGCAAGTTGGGTTCACCGTTTCTATACCTCACGCACCAACTAACAACGAGAAGAAACTCATTCAGATGGATGCTCAAGCCAAAGATGAAATTGGTGCCCATCTCTCTTGGGCACAATTTCTTTGATATCTCTAGTGTGAAACTACGAAGGATTTGTGGGATGTCCTCGAGAAGATCAATGAAGGAGTTTCAACTCAGGAGGAAGCTCGAATTGATACTCTTCGGGCGGAATTCAATCGCTTCAGGCGCACTGGAAATGAAAGCTGGCAGCAAACCTTCGACCGTCTCAGTGACATAGCAAATGAGCTTCAAGGTCTCGGCGCCAAAGACATCACTGACTATGAAGTTGTGAAGAAACTACTTCGGTCACTTGAGAGTTCATTTGACACCCTTGCCATGATGATTCGTGAGCATTATGACTTCAAGACTCTCAACTCTGTTGATGTCATGGAAAGATTGAACACTCACAAGGAACAAGAAGAAGAGAAAACAGATCTCTATGGGTCCAGTTAGCACAAAAATCATGCTCTCAAGGTTGTGGCTGATTCTTCCTCCGATGGAAATGCCGAAGAAGATTCAGATGATCCAGACAGGCTCAGCAAAGATCTGCCATTGATCACAAAAAGATTCCAGCGTCTCAACAGAAAGATCCAGTTCCAGAAGAAAGGTTCAAGCAACTCTGGAGATTCAAAATCTTCATCAAAACCTGCTGGAGAGTACACCTGTTTCAAGTGCAAAAAGCATGGACACTTCATTTCGGACCGCCCTCTCTGGGAAGCTGAAATTTGTGCTAGTGGGAGATATGATTCTGGCAACTATTGAAGCAAAAAACAAGAGCAAGAACTACGACTCAGATGATGAGAAGAAAACAAAGAAATTCTTCAAGAAGAAGGACAGCTCCACCTCAAAATCTTCGCCATTCTTCAAGGAATCCTTCCAAGTCCTCCTCCAACCGCAAGAATACCTCTTGCAAGGCCAAGGCATGCATCGGCAAGGAAATGGACTCTGAGGAAGAAGAATCGTCAGACTCCGAAGAAGCTGTTGATTCTGATGAGGATTTCGACTCTAGCGTGTCAGGCATAGCATATGCTTCGTCCCCTACGACAAATTTCTTCGGGAATCCATAAAGCGACAACAAAACTCCTGCCTACAGCTTCATGGCCAAGGCCTCGAAAGAAAAGGACTATATCTCTGGGTGTACCAAATGGATAATGGATGGTGTGTGCACTAGTCATATGACGAGAGAGAAGTCATTGTTTGTCGACCCCAACTTAAGTACTTCTTCTCTGAAGTACATTACTTTTGGGGACAACAACAAAGGAAAGGTAACTGGGCTAGGTAAAATTGCTATATCCAAAGACAAGTCCATTGATGATGTTTTACTTGTTCAATCTCTTAGATTGAATCCCTGTCACACCCTAGCTAGTCATGCATTAGAGTGTTGCATCATGTCTACTCTTTCATCAGAAACTTGAAATGGGGATCTGTGAAACCCTCAGAATCATTTTTGAAAATGGTCCAAATAAAAATTTCTCCAAAAAGGTCCAAGAAAATGCTCATGTTGCTCTCTGAAAATATTGGACAGAGATAAAAATCAAATCAATATTTTTAAGAGCTCATAGGTATTTATTTTGGGCATTTGGAATTAATGCATAATTATTTGCATTGGAAATATATTATTTATATATATTAATATATGTCCAAATATTATGCCATTTATAAAGGAGCTCTGGAATAATATATCTAGCTCCTGCAAAAATTGGCATAAGTTAAATAAATGATTTAATATATTATTTAAATCAAAACAAATGTCAGAAATTAGAAAAACAAAAATAAATAAAAGGAGGAGCTTACCTGGGCTCCTCCCTGTGCAGCCCAGCCAGCTGGCCGGCCCAGCCAGCAGGCGGCCCAACCGCCTCCCTCCTCTGTCGTCTTCGTCCTCGACAGAGGGAGGGGAGTGTGGCCGGCGCGCGTGCGCGCCACCGCGCCACGCCACCTGCTCGCCTGCCTGCCTGCCCTCCCCTCCTCGCTCGATGCCCCGGACGACGCCACGCCCTCCCCCCCTGCTCTCTCTCACTCTCCCGCGGTTCTTCCCTCCTCTCCCTCGCTCTCTCTCTCACACGGCCGAACACCACCATCGCCGCCGTTCACCATAGCAGCCGACACCGGCCACCCCTCGCTCCCCCGACTAGCCTAGAGGCTCCGCCTCGACCCCCTCTTCCTCCCCACCGCTCCACGGGCCTCCGGAAGCCCTGCATCGCCGCCCACGTCGCCGTTCCCCTCCTCGGCCACCGGAGACCATCGCCGTCGAATCGGGAGCTACCGGTCGTCCCCGAGCCCGCTAACCATCCCTGCAGCTCCGCGGTGAGCCACTGACTCGATTCCCCCTTGCCCCGTCGTCCCTAGCCTCTTGTAGCTGCCGCCCCCTTGAGCTCCGAAGCTCGCCGCCGCCGTGCCTCGTCGCCGCCGTGGCTGGAGCCGTTGTAGCTCGAAGCCGAGCAAACCATCGTGCTCCACACCTCACCAGGAGCACGTAGCACGCACCAACGCCTCCCCTAACGCCCTGCAACGCCGATTCCGACCGCACCCGAACTCCGGCCGCCGCTCACGAGCTCGCCGTCGACGGTACCGGCCACCCCAGGCTCGGCCACCACCACCGTTCGACGCGCGGGAGCAAGGGCTCTCCAACGAGCCCAAGCACGGCCTCGCCCGTGCCCTGTAGCGCGTTTCCACATCGCGCCGCCGTCTCGGGCCTCGCCGGCGTCATGTCGCCGGTGGGTTTGACCCACCTTGACCACGGCAGGACCCCCCTGAGTCCCTGACAGGTGGGCCCAGCCCTGTAGCTAATTAGGATTAGCGCTAACAACTGTTAGTTAACCCCCCTGACACTGACAAGTGGGCCCCAGCGCCACTAATCCCTAATTAGGATTAATTTAACCCTGTTAAACACCCCTGTCACTGACGTGTGGACCCCACACGTCAGGTTTGACCCCAGCCAGCCGCAGTTGACCACTGACGTCATGCTGACGTCATGCTGGCGCAATAATTATATTTCTGGATTTAATTTAAATCAGGAAATTCCAGAATATTATTTAAACTTCAAAAATTCATAACTTTTATTCTGTAACTCCAAATTGGACAAATTATATATGAAAAATGATCAGAAAAATCCTATCTATCCATCTGTACTATTTTCATGCATGATCAAACAAGTTAAATTGATGTTTTAAGCAGAACAAGGAAAAGCACTTTAAAAGGCCATGTTTAAGTTTGAAATTTGAATCTTTGATTCAAATTTGTTCAAACCCTTCTGGTTTTAGTTGCATTAGCCCAACACACTCATTTTGCCATGTTTCATGCATGCATCATATTGTTGCACATTGTTTGGTGATGGTTGTGTATCGGTGTCCTTTGCGACAGGTTCTGCCTCCGAGGAGTACCGTGATTACCCTAACGAAGAACCGTATCAGTGCATCGAACCATCAGGCAAGCAACCAACCATTTGATCATATCGATACAATCCCATGTTCTCGCTCCTGCTCTCTTTTACTGCATTAAGACAACGCGTTTCAAACTGCTGTGTGCTACGGTAGTTGAACCCATTTCCTCTGCATGACCTGTCATTGCCACAGTAACTAGATGAAACCCACTAGCATGTGTAGGAGTTGATTGAGCCATATGTATGTGTTGTTCCTACCTTGCTATGTCTGCTATGCTTAGAGTCGTGTCAGGTCTGGTTCATCTGGGTGATGGCTAGAGTGAAATGATTATGTCGGTAATGAGAGTGGTGTGGTGAACACGATTTGGTAAAGGTATCGATGAGAGGCCATGTAGGAGTACATGGTGGGTTGTTTCATTGAAGCCGACCTTAGGCACTGAGATCTGTATGTGTGATTTAAGATACAGCTACTACCATGCATTGGGCCCTGAAATATGACCCCGCTCGACTTCTTATTCACCCTAGCTCTCTGTCCAGGAGTTGCAAGTAGTTTCTGGTGTTTGTAGCCTACTGGAGGCCGTGGACAGCGCTGACCGTAGGGGTGGGCTGTGATGCGGTAGGTACGTGGCCGGGTGTACCGAATACCCGTTAGGTATCTCGGGAACCCTGTTCACATCGTTCGGGGCCGTATGGGAAACCTCGGCCGGACTCCCTGCGGATGGAACCTGAATAGGCAATAAACCTGGACTAGAGGCTTAAGTGTTTAGGTAGGTCGTGGTCTACACCCACGTCGGCTTTCGCTTGAAGTCTGCCGAGCACATGTCGTGTGCAGACGCTAAGTGGTGGAAACATGTATGAAGAAGTACACCCCTGCAGGGTTAACATGATCTATTCGAATAGCCGCGTCCGTGGTAAAGGACTACTTGGTTGCCTATACAGTTCATAGACAAGTAAATGGAAACTACTAAAAGCCTCAAGATAAGTGTGAGTGCCGAGGATGGCTCTTCCGTAGGAAGACGGAGGTGGATCCTCGGTAGTGTATTGAAGTGGTGAGTAGTGGACTCGTGTGCGCAAAACCATTTCAAGTTGGAGTATCGTAGGATAGCCTAGCCAAGAGTCAAAGCTGGCTTGCTGCAATAACTCCACCAACCCTTCTTGATACTATGCATGTATGTAGGATCTGATGTAAGTCTTGCTGAGTACCTTTGTACTCATGTTGCTATAATTTACATTTTTACAGAAGACGCTGCAACCCCTTCTGATGGGTTCTATGTAGACGTTGACATCAACGAGTAGGCTAAAGGCCCAGGTGGTGACCCTGAGCTTGTGAAGGACCACGTAGTATAGTAGGCTTTCCAAGCCTCTTTTATTTTACTAGTTGTCTGTACTCAGACAAGTTACTTCCGCTGCTGGTTTGTATGACTGTATGACTTGTATGTTGGGTTGTGAGACCCGTACCTTTGTGTATGTTATGTATGGCTCCCTGAGCCTTAAATAAAGTACTTGTGTCGTAGAGTCATGTTGTGATGCTTCGTTGTATTTGCACATATCGAGCATATTGTGTGTATGATTGAAATGCTTGGTATGTGTGGGATCTGACTATCTAGTTGTTTATCTTTAGTAGCCTCTCTTACCGGGAAATGTCTCCTAGTGTTACCGCTGAGCCATGGTAGCTTGCTACTGCTCTGGAACACTTAGGCTGGCCGGCATGTGTCCTTCTTCGTTCCTGTGTCTGTCCCTTCTGGGAAACGTCACGCTTTGAGTACCGGAGTCCTGTTAGCCCGCTACAGCCCGGTTTACCGGAGTCCTGCTAGCCCAGTGCTACAGCCCGTACCCACTTGCTGATGACCGACACGTTCGAAGCTGGGTCATGGATGCCTGTCCCTGTAAGTCTGTGCCACTTTGGGTTTACGACTAGTCATGTCAGCCCGGGCTCTTTATCATATGGATGCTAGCGACACTATCATATACGTGAGCCAAAAGGCGCAAACGGTCCCGGGAAAAGGTAAGACGACACCCGTGGGGATACCGTGCGTGAGGCCGCAAAGTGATATGAGGTGTTACCAGCTAGATCGATGTGACATCGAGTCGGGGTCCTGACAGCGTTGGCATCAGAGCCGGACTGCCTGTAGGTTCTCCAAGCCAAACTGGTCGATGTTGAGTCTAGAAATTCTTTAGTTATATGTAGGGGAATTGTTTGTGGGTTGGAACGTAAGGCTCTTTTTTTACTCCTTATACCTTATGACATTCTGATCTGAGTCAGTCCATTCTTCCACCCCAGCTCGTATCCGAGCCCACTGACGTGCTCATCGTGATCTCAGGAGTCCGTAGCACGCCCCAGCTCCTCCTGCCGTGCTTCCTAACCCCGACCCCGAGATTGCCCGAACTCCGGCAGCCGCAAAGGAGCTCGCCGCCGGCAGCTCCGGCCACCCCAGCTGCTGTCACTTACCTCTTTAGATGCGCCTTCCTCCCAGGAACCCGTAGGAGCAAACCGCACGTCAAATGGTGCTCCGTAGCGAGCGCACGGCGCACCTCCGCTGTCGGCCGTGGTCGTCGCCGGCGACACTCCGGCGACTGCCGACGTGGCACGCCTAATTAGCACTAATGACGCTCTAAACACCCCCCCACAGCCACTGACAGTGGGCCCCGTAGTGGGTCAAAGCCCGGGTCAACGCGGGATTAGCCCCTGTGTCACTGACGTGTGGACCCCACACGTCAGGTTTGACCTGGACCGCCCGTTGACCTGCTGAGGTCAGCATGAGGTCATGCTGACGCCATAATTCATTTTCTGGAATTATTTTAATTCTAAATATTCAGGAAATTCCAGAAAATGCCTAAAACTTCTAAAAATCATAGAAAATTAACCGTAACTCCAAATTAAATAAATTATATATGAAAAATTATCAGAAAAATTCAAGGAATCCATCTGTACCATTTTCATGCATGTTAGAACAACTTATCACTACTGTTTAGGACAAATGAAGTGAATGACATTTAAATAACCCCATATGGAGTTTGAATTTGAATTTTGGATTCAAACCAACTTCATTTAATCTGGTTTTAGGTGCATTAGCCCAAAACACATTCATATTGCCATGTCATAGCATGCATCATATTGTGCATTGCATTGATCGTGTCTTTTCTGTATTTGCCGGTAATTGTCCCCTCTCGATAGACGTGACACCGATGATGCGATCGTTGACACTGACGAAGACTCAATGTTATCTTCAGAAGTGCCAGGCAAGCAAAACCCCCTTGTTCATTCCGATAAAATCCCACTCTCTCGCTCCTGCTCTCTTTTTACTGCATTAGGACAACACCGAATCATCTGTTACATGCTGCGGTAGTTGAACCCCTTTATCCTCTGCATGACCTGTCATTGCCACAGTAAATAGATGAAACCCACTAGCATGAGTAGGAGTTGTTTGAGCCCTGTTGTGCCTACTCATTCATGCTTGTTTGTCATGCCTGCTATTGCTTAGAGTCGAGTCAGGTCTGATTCATCGGGGATGAATCAGAGGTGTGTGAACATGTCCTACTGTGTGTGAGCTAAGTGTGTGAACACGATTTGGTAAAGGTAGCGGTGAGAGGCCATGTAGGAGTACATGGTGGGTTGTCTCATTGTAGCCGTCCTCAGGAACTGAGTTCTGTGTTTGTGATCCATGATTCAGCTACTACCATACATTGGGCCCTGAAATATGACCCCGCTCGACTTCTTATTCACCCTTGTCCTCTGTCCAGGAGTTGCAAGTAGTTTCTGGTGTTTGTAGTATGCTGGAGGCCGTGGACAGCGCTGACCGTAGGGGTGGGCTGTGATGCGGTAGGCACGTGGCCGGGTATACCGGGCACCCGTTTGGTGTCACGGAACCCTGTTCACATCGTTTGGGGCTGTGAGCGAAACTCCGGCCGGATCTCCTCATGGATGGAACCCGAATAGGCGATAAACCTGGACTAGAGACTTAGGTGTTTAGGTAGGTCGTGGTCTACACCCACGTCGGCTTTCGCTTGAAGTCTGCCGAGCACATGTCGTGTGCAGACGCTAAGTGGTGGAAACATGTATGAAGAAGTACACCCCTGCAGGGTTAACATGATCTATTCGAATAGCCGCGTCCGCGGTGAAGGACTACTTGGTTGCCTATACAGTTCATAGACAAGTAAATGGAAACTACTAAAAGCCTCAAGATAAGTGTGAGTGCCGAGGATGGCTCTTCCGTAGGAAGACGGAGGTGGATCCTCGGTAGTGTATTGAAGTGGTGAGTAGTGGACTCGTGTGCGCAAAACCATTTCAAGTTGGAGTATCGTAGGATAGCCTAGCCAAGAGTCAAAGCTGGCTTGCTGCAATAACTCCACCAACCCTTCTTGATACTATGCATGTATGTAGGATCTGATGTAAGTCTTGCTGAGTACCTTTGTACTCATGTTGCTATAATCTACATTTTTTACAGAAGACGCTGCAACCCCTTCTGATGGGTTCTATGTAGACGTTGACATCAACGAGTAGGCTAAAGACCCAGGTGGTGACCCTGAGCTTGTGATGGACCACGTAGTATAGCTAGGCTTTCCAAGCCTCTTTTATTTTACTAGTTGTCTGTACTCAGACAATGTACTTCCGCTGCTGGTTTGCATGACTGTATGACTTGTATGTTGGGTCGTGAGACCCGTACCTTTGTGTGTGATATGTATGGCTCCCTGAGCCTTAAATAAAGTACTTGTGTCGTAGAGTCATGTTGTGATGCTTCGTTGTATTTGCACATATCGAGCATATTGTGTGTATGATTGAAATGCTTGGTATGTGTGGGATCTGACTATCTAGTTGTTTATCTTTAGTAGCCTCTCTTACCGGGAAATGTCTCCTAGTGTTACCGCTGAGCCTTGGTAGCTTGCTACTGCTCTGGAACACTTAGGCTGGCCGGCATGTGTCCTTCTTCGTTCCTGTGTCTGTCCCTTCGGGGAAATGTCACGCATTGAGTACCGGAGTCCTGTTAGCCCGCTACAGCCCGGTTTACCGGAGTCCTGCTAGCCCAGTGCTACAGCCCGGACCCACTTGCTGATGACCGACACGTTCGAAGCTGGGTCATGGATGCCTGTCCCTGTAAGTCTGTGCCACTTTGGGTTTACAACTAGTCATGTCAGCCCGGGCTCCTTATCATATGGATGCTAGCGACACTATCATATACGTGAGCCAAAAGGCGCAAACGGTCCCGGGCAAAGGTAAGGCGACACCCGTGGGGATACCGTGCGTGAGGCCGCAAAGTGATATGAGGTGTTACCGGCTAGATCGATGTGACATCGAGTCGGGGTCCTGATAGCGTTGGCATCAGAGCCGGACTGCCTGTAGGTTCTCCAAACCAAACTGGTCGATGTTGAGTCTAGAAATTCTTTAGTTATATGTAGGGGAATTGTTTGTGGGTTGGAACGTAAGGCTCTTTTTACTCTTCTATCTTATGACATTCTGATCTGAGTTAGTCCATTCTTCCACCGGGGGTTAAGGAATTAGGATCTATTCTTTCTATCAGGATCACGTGTTACTAATCAGTAGTACCTTATAGGTTTGATGGATACAAGCCTAGTTCAGTTCTATTACCACATTATGTTGTTAGAATGGATTCAGAACCTGGATATGATGATGTTGAGTGTGTACGAAATCCTTTGTCAAATGTCTCAAATCCTTCTTGAGCATTTACAGCTGTTATGCTGCCGAAATTTTGCTAGAAATTCTAATGCCTTTGCATTATGATTGTGCTTTCAGATGGCCACTCGCGACCTCAATCAAGTGGTTCGCCTGACTCGATGCCTAGATGTACCCGGCCATACTGCCAAGTTGGTCAGGGTAATGACTGAGGCTGGATACCGCTGGTATCCTGAGTACACGGTCCAAGAGCAATTTCGGGACTTCAATCAAAGCCAGTATCTCTGCACTGTCCGGATATTTCCATCTTATCCTGGATCCACCGAGCCCCTTCACTGCTCCTATGGACTCGGGGTTACTATTGAGATGGCTGTGCAGGACGCCGCCTATTCTATGATGACCATTATGCGAGTCAGATCTGGTCTATTTCGGGACTCTGATTTCCGGTATATGCCAGGATCACTTCCGGGAGCACAAGGGTATCTCCAGGCTATCTATGCTGACCCCACCCAGGAGGATTCACGGACTCACACCACTGCTGAGATGCTCGAGGATAAGGACCGTGAAAATCGGGCCTTGAGGTTGGAGCTCTTCAATACCCGTGCTGACCACTGGGCTACTTTGACTCGGTTCGCACCGGCGGTGCAAGCTGGATATTCAGATATGCGCGATCTCTATCCTGTGAGATCTGCTCTGCCAGACGTGATGGGTTGGCATGATGTAGGAGGCATCACCCCACCTCGCGGTCCCCGTAGGCCACCGTCTGTTGGTCCAAGACCTCATCCTAGCCCCTATGGTCCACAAGCTCCGCGAGATCGTCTGTTTCCGGATGATCATGTTGAGCTTCCAGGCTATGGAGGTGACTTCTACGAGGACTACTACGGATCGGTCTGAGTTAGTGGTAGTATCACTAGTTCGCACTAGCTGTGTCATCTATCGTCCCGCGTGACTAGTGGGATATGACCTAGTTTGTACTCTTTCCGGAGGAGTAGAAAAATAATGTATAGGAGCTTGGGATGCCTCCGATGAGATGTAATCCTCTTTTCACCGTAATAGTACTTTGTTAGGTCTTGTACTAAACCCTGTATGGTGTGTATGACGATGGAATAAAGAAGCAGTTTCTGTATCTACCATGTCATACGGATGATCATCTTGCATTTCGAGTTATTCCTTACATTTTATATCCTATGTCGGAATTTTATCATCCTGACTAAATCATTGTCTTGTTTACCTAGGATGGTCAACACGCGCACTAACCCTGCTCCTCAAGAGCAGGCCGAAGGCAGTGAAGTCAGGGATGCAAATCTGCCTCATCCTCCTTCCCTAGCCGAGGTTATGATGGAAGCTGAGAGAAACAAGCGGGAGACCAACCGTTTGTTGGAGCGTATTGAACAGAACACAGCACACCATCAGAGGACTAATTTGGTGTCACTCAGTGATTTTATCAAATTGCATCCACCCACGTTCCACCACTCCGTCGAGCCTCTCGACACTGATGGCTGGCTTCACAGTATCGCTCACAAACTGCGTTCCGCGTTGGTAGCGGAGGCTGACAAGGTCACCTTTGCTGCATATCATCTTGAAGGCCCCGCCAGTCTATGGTGGGAGAATTATGGAGCTATGCGCCCGGCGGGCCATGTCACTACTTGGGCTGAATTCAGCGAGGCTTTCCGTGAACATCACATTCCGGAGGGTCTCATGGACCGTAAACGTGAGGAATTCTGCAATTTCACCCAAGGCTGACTTTCTGTGGATGTTTACAGCAGGGAGTTTGGTAATCTCGCACGATATGCAACCGAGGAAGTTTCTACTGACGCCAAGAAGCAAGCAAGGTTCCGTAAGGGACTTAGTCCTGAGCTTCGCCGTGACCTCCGTCTGCATGAGTGCACATCTTTTCAGAAACTTGTCAACAAAGCCATCAGTGCTGAAACTGGTCAGACTGACTATGACGCAACACGCAAGCATGGCCGTGACATGGGTTCCTCATCCGGTGCTGGTCCTCAGAAGCGCCGCGTGTGGGTGCCCAACACCGCCCTGCCACCCAGGTTCACACCGAGGCCATCTTTCCAGGCGCCTCGCCCTGTTCAACAGTCTGCTCCAGCCAAGCCCTATGGGGGTCCAACTAACAATGCTCCTCCACGTACCAGTTCCGTGACTTGTTTCAAGTGTGGGGAATCTGGCCACTATATGCGTGAGTGTCCCCAGACCAACCCCAATCAATCTGCTAAAGCTGTTGGCCATGGCAAGCCGACAGGAAAAATATTCCACGCCAAGCCGGTCACCGCTTCACGTGGCCATGTCAACTGTATCTCTGCCGAAGAAGCTCAAGAGGATCCCAACGTCGTTCTCGGTACGCTTCTTGTAAATTGCCACCCGGCATCTGTTCTTTTCGATACAGGAGCCTCTCATTCTTTTATATCTGAAAATTATGCTCGTTTGCATAACGTCGCATTTGGTGATATGCCAACCTCTATGGTAATTCAAACTCCGGGATCCAAATGGCAAACTTCTAGAGTAAGCCATGGAAATGAAATCCAAGTCGACAGACTTGTTTTCCTTGCATCTTTGATAGCCCTTAAATCTTCAGATATTAATATCATTCTGGGTATGGACTGGATGTCAGCTCATCATGCCCAAATTGATTGCTTCGCTAGGACTGTTCAACTCACCCATCCTTCGGGGAAGATAGTCAATGTCTTGACCCGAATAGCCAAGCGACAATTATATTCTCTTAACGCCAGCCCTTTGCCAGACCTTGAGGACATTCCGATAGTCCGTGACTTCCCGGATGTCTTTCCAGAGGAATTGCCAGGTGTTCCACCTGACAGGGATGTTGAGTTCGTAATAGACCTCATTCCAGGAACCGTTCCGATTGCTAGAAGAACTTATAAGATGGCACCCCTAGAACTAGCCGAGCTTAAGAAACAACTCGATGAGTCCTTGAAAAAGGGTTTCATCCGACCTAGTTCATCTCCGTGGGCTTGCCCCGTCCTATTCGTTAAGAAGAAGGATGGTACGGACCGGATGGTTGTAGATTACCGACCTGTCAATTTGGTCACAATCAAGAACAAATATCCACTTCCCAGGATCAATGATCTCTATGATCAGCTCGCTGGATCCTCAGTCTTCTCCAAGATGGATTTGAGGTTGGGCTACCATCAAATCAAAATCAGAAACGGGGACATTCCTAAAACGGCCTTTGTTACTCGTTATGGCCAATACGAGTACACCGTCATGTCCTTCGGTTTAACCAACGCTCCAGCCACCTTTTCTCGGTTAATGAACTCAATCTTCATGGAGTATTTGGATAAATTCGTCGTAGTTTATCTCGATGATATACTCATCTACTCCAAGAACGAGGAAGAACATGCCGAACATCTAAGGCTAGTGTTGAAGAAACTTCGAGAGCATCACCTTTATGCCAAATTTTCTAAATGTGAATTCTGGTTGTCAGAAGTGACCTATCTGGGTCATGTAATATCTGGTAAAGGTATTGCTGTTAATCCTGAGCGAGTTCAAGCCGTCCTTAATTGGACTCCACCTGAATCGGTCAAGCAAGTTCGGAGTTTTCTGGGCTTAGCGAGCTATTGTCGTCGCTTCGTCGAGAACTTCTCCAAAGTTGCTAAACCTCTAACCGAACTCCTCAAGAAAGATAAGAAGTTCGAATGGACTCCACAATGTGAGCACAGCTTTCAGGAACTGAAAAGACGCCTGACCTCTGCTCCCGTACTGGTACCGCCAGACTTCTCCAAAGACTTTGTTATCTACTGCGACGCCTCGCGACAAGGACTAGGTTGCATTCTCATGCAAGATCGACACGTAATTGCCTACGCTTCACGGCAATTGCACCCACATGAGGAGAATTATCCTACTCATGATCTAGAGCTTGCAGCCGTAGTCTATGCACCTAAGACCTGGCGACATTACCTCCTCGGTAATCGTTGCGAAATATTCACTGATCACCAAAGTCTGAAGTACATTTTCACCCAACCGGATGTGAATCTCAGGCAAAGACGTTGGGTTGAATTGATCACAGACTTCGACTTAGGAATAACCTACACCCCAGGGAAAGCCAACGTCATGGCTGATGCGCTAAGTCGTAAATCTTATTGTAACAACCTGATGTTACAACAAAGTCAACCGCTTCTCCATGAGGAATTTCGGAAGCTTAACCTTCACATTGTACCTCAAGGTTTTCTTTCCACCTTGGTGGCAAAACCTACTCTTACGGATCAAATCATCGCTGCCCAAAAGCGAGATAAGGGAATATCTAAAATCAAAGAGAACATTGCTAGCGGAGGTGTTAGTTGTTTCTCCACAAATGATCATGGTGTTGTGTACTTTGAGGACCGTCTAGTGGTTCCCAAGAACCAGCATCTACGGCAGTTGATCCTTAAGGAGGCTCATGAATCTCCTCTCACCATTCATCCCGGTAGTACTAAGATGTATCAGGACCTACGCCAGAGGTTCTGGTGGACTAGGATGAAGAGAGAAATTGCTCAGTATATTGCTAATTGCGACGTCTGTCGTCGTGTAAAAGCAGAGCATCAACGGCCTGCTGGCACCCTTCAACCCTTAGCTATTCCTGAATGGAAATGGGATAAAATTGGTATGGATTTCATTACCGGTTTTCCCAGGACCAAGAGAGGGAATAATGCTATTTTCGTCGTGGTCGATCGGCTTTCCAAAGTAGCCCATTTCTTACCTGTTCGTGAGAGTATAACCGCTAGCCAGCTGGCAGACTTATACATCTCCCGAATAGTGTCCCTCCATGGTGTTCCTTTGGAAATTAACTCGGATCGAGGAAGTCTTTTCACCTCTCGATTTTGGGAAAGCTTCCAAAATGCTATGGGAACCCGTCTCTCCTTCAGCACCGCTTTCCACCCTCAGTCGAGTGGTCAAGTGGAACGCGTCAACCAGATTCTAGAAGACATGCTTCGAGCCTCTGTTATCTCATTCGGAATGGACTGGGAGAAGTGCCTTCCATTTGCCGAATTCGCTTACAACAACAGCTATCAATCTAGCTTGGGTAAAGCCCCTTTTGAAGTTCTCTATGGACGACGGTGTCGAACACCCCTTAACTGGTCAGAGACCGGGGAAAGACAATTCTTTGGCCCGGATATGATTCAGGAAGCAGAAGAACAAGTTCGTATCGTTCGTGAAAAGTTGAAAACAGCCCAATCTCGTCAAAAGAGTCAATATGACCGAAAACATAAGGTTATGACTTTCGAGGTTGACGAGAAGGCTTATCTTCGGGTCACCCCTCTGAAGGGAACCCATCGTTTCGGTATCAAAGGCAAATTGGCTCCTCGTTACATTGGACCTTTTCGCATTCTCGCCAAACGAGTAGAAGTTGCCTACCAGTTGGAACTACCTCCGCATCTCTCCAGAGTCCACGATGTCTTCCGCGTTTCTCAACTCAGGCGTTGCTTCTCGGATCCTATCCGTGAAGTGGACCACGAAACGCTTGATCTCCAAGATAATCTTACATATCGAGAGTACCCCATTCGTATCCTCGATCAGGCCGAACGTACCACCCGACGTCATAATATCAAGTTTCTCAAAGTTCAATGGTCGCACCATTCTGAGGATGAAGCAACCTGCGAAAGGGAGGATCGTCTTCGACTCGAGTATCCCGCCTTCTTCCCGGAGGAACCCAAATCTCGGGACGAGATTCTTTTGAGTGGGGGTGAGTTGTCACACCCTAGCTAGTCATGCATTAGAGTGTTGCATCATGTCTACTCTTTCATCAGAAACTTGAAATGGGGATCTGTGAAACCCTCAGAATCATTTTTGAAAATGGTCCAAATAAAAATTTCTCCAAAAAGGTCCAAGAAAATGCTCATGTTGCTCTCTGAAAATATTGGACAGAGATAAAAATCAAATCAATATTTTTAAGAGCTCATAGGTATTTATTTTGGGCATTTGGAATTAATGCATAATTATTTGCATTAGAAATATATTATTTATATATATTAATATATGTCCAAATATTATGCCATTTATAAAGGAGCTCTGGAATAATATATCTAGCTCCTGCAAAAATTGGCATAAGTTAAATAAATGATTTAATATATTATTTAAATCAAAACAAATGTCAGAAATTAGAAAAACAAAAATAAATAAAAGGAGGAGCTTACCTGGGCTCCTCCCTGTGCAGCCCAGCCAGCTGGCCGGCCCAGCCAGCAGGCGGCCCAACCGCCTCCCTCCTCTGTCGTCTTCGTCCTCGACAGAGGGAGGGGAGTGTGGCCGGCGCGCGCGCGCGCCACCGCGCCACGCCACCTGCTCGCCTGCCTGCCTGCCCTCCCCTCCTCGCTCGATGCCCCGGACGACGCCACGCCCTCCCCCCTGCTCTCTCTCACTCTCCCGCGGTTCTTCCCTCCTCTCCCTCGCTCTCTCTCTCACACGGCCGAACACCACCGTCGCCGCCGTTCACCATAGCAGCCGACACCGGCCACCCCTCGCTCCCCCGACTAGCCCAGAGGCTCCGCCTCGACCCCCTCTTCCTCCCCACCGCTCCACGGGCCTCCGGAAGCCCTGCATCGCCGCCCACGTCGCCGTTCCCCTCCTCGGCCACCGAAGACCGTCGCCGTCGAATCGGGAGCTACCGGTCGTCCCCGAGCCCGCTAACCATCCCTGCAGCTCCGCGGTGAGCCACTGACTCGATTCCCCCTTGCCCCGTCGTCCTTAGCCTCTTGTAGCTGCCGCCCCCTTGAGCTCCGAAGCTCGCCGCCGCCGTGCCTCGTCGCCGCCGTGGCTGGAGCCGTTGTAGCTCGAAGCCGAGCAAACCATCATGCTCCACACCTCACCAGGAGCACGTAGCACGCACCAACGCCTCCCCTAACGCCCTGCAACGCCGATTCCGACCGCACCCGAACTCCGGCCGCCGCTCACGAGCTCGCCGTCGATGGTACCGGCCACCCCAGGCTCGGCCACCACCACCGTTCGACGCGCGGGAGCAAGGGCTCTCCAACGAGCCCAAGCACGGCCTCGCCCGTGCCCTGTAGCGCGTTTCCGCATCGCGCCGCCGTCTCGGGCCTCGCCGGCGTCATGTCGCCGGTGGGTTTGACCCACCTTGACCACGGCAGGACCCCCCTGAGTCCCTGACAGGTGGGCCCAGCCCTGTAGCTAATTAGGATTAGCGCTAACCACTGTTAGTTAACCCCCCTGACACTGACCAGTGGGCCCCAGCGCCACTAATCCCTAATTAGGATTAATTTAACCCTGTTAAACCCCCCTGTCACTGACGTGTGGACCCCACACGTCAGGTTTGACCCCAGCCAGCCGCAGTTGACCACTGACATCATGCTGACATCATGCTGGCGCAATAATTATATTTCTGGATTTAATTTAAATCAGGAAATTCCATAATATTATTTAAACTTCAAAAATTCATAACTTTTATTCTGTAACTCCAAATTGGACAAATTATATATGAAAAATGATCAGAAAAATCCAATCTATCCATCTGTACTATTTTCATGCATGATCAAACAAGTTAAATTGATGTTTTAAGCAGAACAAGGAAAAGCACTTTAAAAGGCCATGTTTAAGTTTGAAATTTGAATCTTTGATTCAAATTTGTTCAAACCCTTCTGGTTTTAGTTGCATTAGCCCAACACACTCATTTTGCCATGTTTCATGCATGCATCATATTGTTGCACATTGTTTGGTGATGGTTGTGTATCGGTGTCCTTTGCGACAGGTTCTGCCTCCGAGGAGTACCGTGATTACCCTAACGAAGAACCGTATCAGTGCATCGAACCATCAGGCAAGCAACCAACCATTTGATCATATCGATACAATCCCATGTTCTCGCTCCTGATCTCTTTTACTGCATTAAGACAACGCGTTTCAAACTGCTGTGTGCTACGGTAGTTGAACCCATTTCCTCTGCATGACCTGTCATTGCCAC
>NC_057804.1:287366933-287399078 GCF_018294505.1 Triticum aestivum | reverse complement strand
AGTTGCAAGTAGTTTCTGGTGTTTGTAGCCTACTGGAGGCCGTGGACAGCGCTGACCGTAGGGGTGGGCTGTGATGCGGTAGGTACGTGGCCGGGTGTACCGAATACCCGTTAGGTATCTCGGGAACCCTGTTCACATCGTTCGGGGCCGTATGGGAAACCTCGGCCGGACTCCCTGCGGATGGAACCTGGATAGGCGATAAACCTGGACTAGAGGCTTAAGTGTTTAGGTAGGTCGTGGTCTACACCCACGTCGGCTTTCGCTTGAAGTCTGCCGAGCACATGTCGTGTGCAGACGCTAAGTGGTGGAAACATGTATGAAGAAGTACACCCCTGCAGGGTTAACATGATCTATTCGAATAGCCGCGTCCGCAGTAAAGGACTACTTGGTTACCTATACAGTTCATAGACAAGTAAATGGAAACTACTAAAAGCCTCAAGATAAGTGTGAGTGACGAGGATGGCTCTTCCGTAGGAAGACGGAGGTGGATCCTCGGTAGTGTATTGAAGTGGTGAGTAGTGGACTCGTGTGCGCAAAACCATTTCAAGTTGGAGTATCGTAGGATAGCCTAGCCAAGAGTCAAAGCTGGCTTGCTGCAATAACTCCACCAACCCTTCTTGATACTATGCATGTATGTAGGATCTGATGTAAGTCTTGCTGAGTACCTTTGTACTCATGTTGCTATAATTTACATTTTTACAGAAGACGCTGCAACCCCTTCTGATGGGTTCTATGTAGACGTTGACATCAACGAGTAGGCTAAAGGCCCAGGTGGTGACCCTGAGCTTGTGAAGGACCAAGTAGTATAGTAGGCTTTCCAAGCCTCTTTTATTTTACTAGTTGTCTGTACTCAGACAAGTTACTTCCGCTGCTGGTTTGTATGACTGTATGACTTGTATGTTGGGTCGTGAGACCCGTACCTTTGTGTATGTTATGTATGGCTCCCTGAGCCTTAAATAAAGTACTTGTGTTGTAGAGTCATGTTGTGATGCTTCGTTGTATTTGCACATATCGAGCATATTGTGTGTATGATTGAAATGCTTGGTATGTGTGGGATCTGACTATCTAGTTGTTTATCTTTAGTAGCCTCTCTTACCGGGAAATGTCTCCTAGTGTTACCGCTGAGCCATGGTAGCTTGCTACTGCTCTGGAACACTTAGGCTGGCTGGCATGTGTCCTTCTTCGTTCCTGTGTCTGTCCCTTCGGGGAAATGTCACGCATTGAGTACCGGAGTCCTGTTAGCCCGCTACAGCCCGGTTTACCGGAGTCCTGCTAGCCCAGTGCTACAGCCCGGACCCACTTGCTGATGACCGACACGTTCGAAGCTGGGTCATGGATGCCTGTCCCTGTAAGTCTGTGCCACTTTGGGTTTACAACTAGTCATGTCAGCCCGGGCTCCTTATCATATGGATGCTAGCGACACTATCATATACGTGAGCCAAAAGGCGCAAACGGTCCCGGGCAAAGGTAAGGCGACACCCGTGGGGATACCGTGCGTGAGGCCGCAAAGTGATATGAGGTGTTACCGGCTAGATCGATGTGACATCGAGTCGGGGTCCTGACAATCCCATGTCTATTAGCAAGCAATGTGATTGAGGCATGCTAGTTCTATTCTCCATATCCAAATGCATTGTCTTTATGGCCTATGACAATTCCTTCATCTTTGGGGGAATTAGAAAAGCTGATCTATATATTGTAGATTTCTCTAAGGGTCCCTCGGTCCAAACTTTCTTGCTTACAAAAGGAACTGAAGGTTGGTTGTGGCACCGAAGACTTCATTAGTGCAAGATGCTGCTAACGCGACACTACGATCAGAGACCCTTCAAGAAAATGTGTGTGATGCAATAATTGCAATAGGTGGCGTCAGAGAACCGTCAAAAATGTCCAAAACGTTTGCGATGATGGATGCATCAAATACGGTTCGGATTTTAGTTGTGTGTGCGATGCAGGGCATACGGTTCAGTTCAATTAACTGTTTGCGATGAGGAGTAACAAAAGAAACGGTTAGCCAGATGAAGGCGTGTCGATACACAACATACGGTTCACTCGGATGAACTGTTTGTGATTAGGCAACACAAAAAAATGGTCAGCCAGATCAAGGTGTGTGCGATATACTGCATGCGGTTCACTCGGATGAACTTTTTGTGTTGAGACAAGAGAACATAAACGGTTCAATATAACAAGATGTGTGTGATACGGGACAAACAGGTCTAATCAGAAATTTGTGCGAAGACCGATAATAACACAAATGGTTGCTGCTAATAAGACGTGTGTCTTGTGCGATGGGATTGCATACAAAACAACAACATATATATTACATGCATGATTAACCAAATTAAACATCCAATTACATAGGTGGCTACTACTACCATGGCATTTGCACACACCAAAGTAAACTATTACATGCATAATTTCATAGGTGGCTACTGCACACATGCCACTTCCACACACCAATAAAGTAAACTATATATTACATGCATGATTAACTAGCATAAACGATCATCTGATCATCATCTACTTCTTGTGATGCATGCTCTACTTGTGGCTCGATACAGGCTTGTCAATTTGGGTAATGAGGCACTTCCTCATGTCAACGATCCGCCTGTGCATCTCATAGCATGTGTACACGCTCTTGGCCGCGAACCTGAGGTGAGGTTCATCCAGTCGCCGCATCTAGGCCCTGTGCCAGGATACGGGATTTGTTCTCTTGGCATCCTGCTTCATCTTTTCACAGTAGGGGTCAATGATGGCCGAGGTGAGTTCGACCAGGGAGTCCTTCTTTGTGCTGTCCCAGACCCTGTAGTGGTCACGGATTTCCACAAGGTTCTGGCAGGCGAAGCCCGTAACACTAAGTGCTTTTACATCATTGATGCTTTCCATCGTGTCGAACTTGTAGTCGGTGCTGTTGACAAACCTGTTGAAATGGTCGCAAGGCTTTCTGGCCATGTAGTAGTGGTAGATGAGGACATGATGGCGCATGCACAACTGGGTGACAACAACCTTCTGATCTATGTCGGGACTACCGGCGGTGTACTGGAGGTCGATGCGGACCACCTTGTACTTGTCTCCAGCAAGCAATTGCTCAACGGTGTTGATGTAGTCGTCCACCACGGCCGGCTCGATGGTGTACACACCTGAGAAATCCATCTTGTCAGTGGGAAATGACACCTATGGGATCACGAGGATCCCTTCTGCGGTTGCGGGGCGCGGGATTGTGAGAAGAGCAGGATTAGCAGTCAACACAAGGATCGTTTACCCAGGTTCAGGCCGCGAGGATGCATAAAACCCTAGTCCTTCTTTGGTGGATGTATTGAGTGTTCTCGAGCTCTTGAACTAGCTACGGTGACTGCATGGTTCAAAAGAGTCGAATCCCTCTCCAGTACGCCATGGGCCTCCTTTTATATTCGGAAGGGGATGCCACAGTGGCACACAGGAGGTGGAAAGGACTATAGTGTTATGAGCTTATCGCTCGTATTACGGGACAAGGCGCATTTAATGCGTAGCTTAGGTGTCCTCTTGCTTTATCGGGACGGGAGCGAGGCCCGTCCCATCCGTCGCCGCCCCCTCTCACTTTGACAGATGCCCTGGCTAGCGATGCATGCGGCGCCATGTAGGCAGGCAAGCAGCTGAGGTGGAGTGGTGGTGGAGCCTCCACAAAGATCTTCATGTCACCACGCAGGCGTGTGCTGAGTTGGGTTGGAAGCTACATGTTTCCACGCAGGTGCCTGCCCAGCTGGTTGCGCTGGCAGCTGCATGTGAACGGAGGTGGAGACTTGGTTGGCGTGGGCCTAGCAGTGGCCCCGCTGATGCCCGTGGCAAGGGCCTTGCCGGGTGACCCGTCAAGGGTCTTGCCGTGGCGCGCTGTCGTCCCCGGCAAGGATCTTGCTGGGGGTCTTGCAGGTTTCCTCGACAAGGATCTTGTTGAGGATCGTTGCCTTCCAATCCTCATCTGATCTTGAATATTCTTTGTCTCAACCATGGAGGTGCCTCCCGAGCCCTGGCCCAACATAGTTGATGGTGTTGGAGACCGTGGGCTCGAGGGTGGCTCACTCCGCTGGTGTAGGCGAGCCGCCCCAGCAAGGGGCTTGCCAGGGCTGCTGAGGCTGCCCCGGCAAGTGTCTTGCCGGGGAAACCTGCTTCGTCCATCTGCTCTCTGTGGTATTAGTCTTTGGCATTGCGCTGATTATCTTGTACCTTCGGCTTCTCTCCGGCTCCCCTCCTTTGCCCTGCTATGTGCGGCCATGGCGCGTGGCTTTGACAGCCCGTGCACAAGTAAAGGGGTCAAAAGGAGAGCCCCTACTTTTTTACACCGACAGGAGACCCCGGGCCTGGGCCACACATAAGCAAGACACGTTGTTGGGCCAGGCCTAGAACGATGCGCGGGCAGGCGGGCGGATTTTACCACGATAACTATTTCGTCCGCTGCGCTTCCCCACGACCCACGTCGAACGCGCGTCATGGAGTAGTGTGTGTGACGTGGTGGGCATGCGTGGGGAGATTCCCGCATGCATGCATTATATCATGATTCAGGGGCGGCTCGCACCTTCCCCATAAAGAGGGAGGGGCACAAAGGTGCGGCCCATTTACTAAGTGGGGTCAGGTCGCGGTCTTCAAGGCGTCCACACCCCATGATCACGGGGCGGGGAAAGGTTGCTTCACTCGTCCTCTCGATTCTGCATGTTCGCCACGCTTCCTCCATGCGCTTGGGGTGGCAAGCGGTGGAGGCGGGAAACCGGGCCATCGCTGGTTGGGGCAGTGAGTCAGTCCTGATTCCCTGCGCCCTTGGTGGCTGGATTGGCCAAGCGGGGCGGCCGAGCCCCGACCCCGCCCCTTTATAAGGAGAGGGAGGGGGAATGGCATCCCGCACTCTTCCATTTTCTATGTTTTCCTGCTTCTGCTTCTTCCTCTCATCCGCCATGAAGAAGGGGAACCTTGGTCCTTCAACAGTGGTGGCGAGGGTCGCCGCCCGACAGGGCGTCCCTCCTCCCCAAGAACCCGTGGTGGTGGAGCCAGCCGCGAGGGGAAGGGGGGCAAGGCCATGGTCGTTGTGGTGTCTAGGGAAGAGAAGGACAGGGCGGCGCATCGGCCTCGCCTCCGCTAGTGGCCCCTACGAGTTCTTCCTCAGGCTGCGCCAGCCACCGTGCCGCCGTCTTCGTCTCCTGACCCCATTTGCGTCGGACATGGAGCTGGACCCGCCACAGGCATTGCGACTGCATATCAGGGGCTGTGGGAACGGCGGTACATGGGCCGACGTCGGGTTCCCCGCACCTCACGTCATGTATCTTCACCGAGGGTGGAAGACCTTTTCCCGTATCCATAGCTTGATGGAGGGGCTCAATCTCCATTTCTAGTTAATGGAGAGCGGCCTCCTCTCCGTCAAGGTCTTTGGGCACTTCGGGACTCGCGTAAGGTGCTGCGTGGAGGATGACGGGAGGGACAAGTTGGACAGCGGGGCAGATGACGGGGATGAGTCCGACTAGGCGTCGGACGCCCCGCACTTGGGCGGGTGCAGCAGCAGCAGCATCTGTACCTGGCCGCTCCTCCGACGGAATCTTCCGAGGGAGGGGCCAGCTCCTTGAACTTCTCGGGGTTGTCTCCTAGGGAGGCTGGCGTTGGGAGGTTGTGGAAGAGGAAGAGGGCGGGCGGATAGGCCGTCAAGTCGGAGTACGCCGGCACCGACACCTTCATCGCGTATTGACGTCCTGCCGCCTCGTCTTCAAGCTCTTCCCCCGGCGCCATCATCACCAGCCAGCCTTTGGACGCCACCGAGATGTTCTCTTGGTGCTTTCTGCCGCTCGTAGCTCACCTAGGCTCCCCTTTTGCCCCTTTTCGCTTCCTTGACCTACCTCCTGAGGAGAGGGACAAGAAAGGGATTACGGGCATCTTATCTCTTTTTAGTCTGTAAGCCTTCGGACCTTCGTTAAATTTAGAACTTGTAATCCTCTTGCTCATGTTTTTCACTCCGTATGAACTGTACCTGTATGGGATGTATTTAATGAAAAAGGGATGTTTGCCAGGTTTTTCGTTCGTGGGTGAAACCCGCGACAAGGAGCGAATCCTCGTTATTATTTAAGATAAACATTTTTGGCCCGGCAACAAGCCTTGTCATACCCCCACTTTGCTTGACCTTTCTCGCGCCCTTGGCGGAGGCAGGGATGAAGTGGGCTTAGGCTCCTCTTTCCATTTCCTTGCTGCCGCGACTACAACCAAATCCAGACCCAGGAGCTAATCCTTGGGTACAGAAAAAGGGGAGCACGGTGGCCTAGAAATAAAACGAGGTTTCACATATCCCAGTTCCATATCAAAATGCATGATAGAGGATAAAAAGACTTATATGGATCTGCAGCCCCCGGCAACTTTGGTTTGCCGGGGTCGGGACGCCGGTCCGTTCCTTTTTCTCCAAATAGCTCGGTAGCAGTGCTCATGTACCTTGCAAACCAAAGAGGACAGAAAAGAACAGAGAGACGCGCACTCGACCTCTAAGCTAGGGGTTAGCCACTGCTAAGCACTATCAACCCCTAATCGAGGAAGAGAATCGACCTAGCATGCATGCTATAACTTAGGGCGCCAGCGCTTCGTTTATTTATGCTCAGGGTCAGCGCCTGGCTTTGCACAAAGGGTTACATGCCTTATCGGCAATGCTTGTACAAAAGGTGGCTTGCCAGGAGGCCCGGTAGTCGCGCCTTATGGGTAAAACTTGCGAAGATGCTCGATGTTCCAGGAGTTGCTCACTGGGATGGCATCTTCGGTCTCCAGGCGAATTGCGCCGGGCCTGGTGACTCGTGTTACCGGATAAGGGCCTTCCCACTTCGGTGTCAACTGAATGTGTCGAAGAACAAGGTCGCCTTCCTCAAAGCTCCGGGCATGAACATTGCGGCTATGGTAGCGGCGCAAGGCTTGTTGGTAGCGTGCTGCTCTCACAGCCGCTTGGAGACGATCTTCCTCAAGGAGCATTGCGTCATCTTGCCGTAGCCGCTCTTGCTCAAGCTCATCATAAGCGAGCACTCGAGGTGACCTGTATATATATGAGTTCCGTGGGGAGAACTGCTTCTGCCCCGTAGACCAGGGCAAAGGGTGTCTGGCCGGTGGCTCGATTTGGCATCGTTCAGATCAACCAAAGAACAGCCTGCAACTCATTAATCCAGCGCCTTCCACTCTTGTGCAGCCTATCAAAAGTCTTCGTCCTTAAGCCTCGCAGAAATTTAGCATTTGCTCTTTGTGCTTGGCCGTTGCTTCGTGGGTGTGCCACAGAAGCAAAACAGACCTTGCTGCCGAGATCCTCAATGTACTACATGAAGGCGTGGCTTGTGAACTGTGTGCCGTTGTCAGTGACGATCCTGTTGGGCACCCCAAAACGGCAATCTAGCCCCTTGAAGAACTTGATGGCTGACTGCGATGTCACCTTCCTCACCGCTTTCACCTCTGGCCACTTTGTGAACTTGTCGATTGCAATGTACAAGTACTCAATGCCCCCGACGACACAAGAGAAAGGGCCCAATATGTCGAGCCCCCAGACCGAGAAGGGCTAGGAGAGAGGGATGATTTGAAGGGCTAGAGCTGGTTGATGAAGCTTCTTCGAATGGAACTGGCACGCTTCACACTTGGTTACTAGTGCCGTCGCATCATGGAGGGCAGTGGGCCAGAAGAAACCTTGCCGGAAAGCCTTGCCAGCAAGGGCCCTCGACCCTATGTGGGAGCCACATATGCCTCCATGTATCTCTGCCAACAGCTCTAGTCCTTCCTCCTGCGAGATGCACTTCAATTTCACCTCATTTGGTCTTTTTCTGTACAAGACGTTGTCAACGAATTGATACAGAGCAGACCGGCGGGCTACTCTCTCTTCCTCTTCCTGCTCCTTAGGAAGCTCTCCCATTTGGAGGAATCATACGGTGTGCTGCATCCATGCCAGAGCCCATGGCTCGACAACAAGGTTCAAAGGCATCTCTTCTGCCACGGGAGCGGTCGTCTCTACGGCTATGGCCTGAGGCCCTGTCGGAGTTGGTTGCCTCGCGGCAGGATTGGCATCCACGGCAACATCTTCGCCAGCAGCTCCGAGGAGGTCGGTGTGGAAGTACTTGCCGGGACCCAGCTTCTCCGCTTGTTCTGCCCGGTTGATGGTTCGGCAGATGGTTGAGTTAAATGAAGCACAAAAGTACCTGGTTCCACAGGTAGCTTGAGGGCAGCGCACTTTGACAGGTAGTCGGCGATGTCGTTTTCCATCCAAGGGACATGCTCTGCTCGTATACCGTCGAAACGCTCCTCTAGTTTCCTCACTTCATCCACGTAAGCTTCCATCAACGGGCTTTGATAATCTTTATTGATCTGCCTGATGACGAGCTGCGAATCACCCCTAACGATGAGCTTTTTGACTCCGAGATCCGCCGCGATCCTGAGACCGGCAAGCAGGCATCGTATTCAGCGGTGTTGTTAGCAATGCCGATGAGGCTTCAGACGGTGGCCGTCCATTCGTTAAGCTTGTCTGCAGCGGGAGGAAAGTCGAGGAGCAGTTGCGCGCGTGCTAGGGCTTCTGCTAGCTTGGGCGTCGGCGAAAGCTGTGTGGACCGCGATGCGCTTCGAATTCTAACCGCATTAGAAGGAGCCCCATCACGGCCCCGCAGCTGTCCGCCACCTCCGCCAGCACCTTGGCGCGCATGCTGGCCCTCCTCATCATGGGAAGGGCGCATGGGACTCTTCCCAGGGCGGCGCCCAGGTTCACCAGCGGGGCAGCGCTGCTCATCACGCACGACCTGAGAAGAGAGCACCATGGGCGCCGGTGTTGGTGTCTTGGAGGTCGCTGTGCCGCCGTCTGGCGGCACGACAATGATGCCCGACGCCTGTGGGGTGCCCGACTCCGTCTGCGGAGCCCGCGAAGCGTGGCTCATCGCCTGGCGTACGAACAACGCCACTCACCAGGCTTGGACTGCCAGGTTGATGTGGATGTTTGCGGGCCGTGCCATGGGTTCTCTCCATGACTGGCTCGCTACTGGCAGTCCGGTCCCGGATGAACCGATCGCCGTGGTCGTCTTCTTCTGAGGAGCCATGGCGATGAAGAACTGCTAGGCCAACTACTATACCAGATTCTCAAAATTGTGCCCCCTACCTGGTGCGCCAAAGATGTCGGTGGGAAATGACACCTATGGGATCACAAGGATCCCTTCTGCGGTTGCGGGGCGCGGGATTGTGAGAATAGCAGGATTAGCAGTCAGCACAAGGATCATTTACCCAGGTTCGGGCCGTGAGGATGCGTAAAACCCTAGTCCTTCTTTGGTGGATGTATTGAGTGTTCTTGAGCTCTTGAACTAGCTACGGTGACTGTGTGGTTCAAAAGAGCCGAATCCCTCTCCAGTACGCCATGGGCCTCCTTTTATAGTCTAAAGGGGTTGCCACAGTAGCACACAGGAGGTGGAAAGGCCTACAGTGCTGTGAGCTTATCGCTCGTATTATAGTACAAGGTGCATTTAATGCGTAGCTTAGGTGTCCTCTTCCTTTATCGGGGACGGGAGCGAGGCCCGTCCCATCCATCGCCGCCCCCTCTCGCTTCGACACGCGCCCTGGCCAACGATGCATGTGGCGCCATGTAGGCAGGCAAGCAGCTGAGGTGGCACGGAGGTGGAGCCTCCACGAAGATCTGCATGCCGCCACCAGGCGTGTGCTGAGTTGGCCTGGAAGCTACATGTTTCCACACACGTGCCTGCCCAGCTGGTTGGGCTGGCAGCTGCATGTGAACGGTGGTGGAGACTTGGTTGGCGCGGGCCTGGCAGTGGCCCCACTGACGCCCCTGGCAAGGGCCTTGCCGGGTGGACCGGCAAGGGTCTTGCCGTGGCGCGCTGTCGTCCCCGGCAAGGATCATGCTGGGGGTCTTGCGAGTTTCCTCGGCAAGGATCTTTTTAAGGATTGTTGCCTTCCAATCCTCATCTGATCTTGAATATTCTTTGTCTTCACAAAGATATGCATGCCACCATGGAGGTGCCTGCCGAGCCCTGGCCCAACGTTGTTGATGGTGTTGGAGACCGTGGGTTCGAGGGTGGCTCACTCCATTGGTGTGGGCGAGCCGCCCCAGCAAGGGGCTTGCCGGGGCTGCTGAGGCTGCCCCGGCAAGGGTCTTTCCGGGGAAACCTGCTTCGTCCATCTGCTCTCTGTGCTCTCAGTCTTTGGCGTTGCGCTGATTTTCTTGTGCCTTCGGCTTCTCTCCGGCTCCCCTCCTTTGCCCTGCTATGTGCGACCGTGGCGCGTGGCTCTGACTGCCCGTGCACAAGTAAAGGGGTCAAAAGGAGAGCCCCTACTTTTGTACACCAACACATCTCCCTCTCTTGGGTCTCCACTTTATGCTCGCCGAACTCAATTGGAGCGCCGCTAGACCTCCCCTCTCTATGTGTCGTCGTGGGTGTGATTGTTGTGTTGTGGGGCGCGATCGAAAGGTTGAAGAGACTAAGGTTATTATGGTCACATGAATTAAAGGGGAGGCCAGACGACACGTCCTAATGGCAGTTCTAATTCGCAGCGTGTAACTCCATCGTGCCGCATGTAACTGCATCGCGTGGCAACGCGCGTGGCACAACCACATGCATATGGGGCCCCCGGCGTGATCGTTCGCAGGTGAGGAAGTCCTGGATTAAGGGGTCCTCGGACAGCCAGACTATATACTTTGGCCGGACTGTTTGACTATGAAGATACAAGATTGAAGACTTTGTCCCGTGTCCGGGTGGGACTTTCCTTTGCGTGGAAGCCAAGCTTGGCAATTCGGATCTGTAGATCTCCTTCTCTGTAACCGACTGTGTGTAACCCTAGCCCCCTCAGGTGCCTATATAAACCTGAGGGTTTAGTCCATAGGACGACATACAATCACAATCATAGGCTAGCTTCTAGGGTTTAGCCTCTATGATCTCGTGGTATATCAACTCTTGTAATACTCATATCATCAAGATCAATCAAGCAGGAAGTAGGGTATTACCTCCATTGAGAGGGCCCGAAACCTGGGTAAACATCATATCCCCCGCCTCCTACTACCATTAGCCTTAGACGCACAGCTCGGGACCCCCTACCAGAGATCCACCGGTTTTGACACCGACATTGGTGCTTTCATTGAGAGTTCCACTATGTCGTCATGATAAGGCTTGATGGCTCCTTCAATCATCTTCAACGATGTGGTCTAGGGTGAGGATTTCCCCCCTAGACAGATCTTCGTATTCGGCGGCTTCGTACAACGGGCCAACTCGCTTGGCCATCTTGAGCAGATCGATAGCTACGCCCCTGGCCATCAGGTCAGGTTTGGAAGCTTGAACTATACTGCTGACATCCACAGAGACTTGATCTTCGACGGATTCGAGCCCATGTCAGGTGCGCCGAACAGTCACAACGAGCATGACCTAGATCTGCCATCGGACAGTATTCGGGAGATCGCACCTGTGGCTGCCCTGGCCCTGAATCTGGAGCAGATCATGCCATCCGAGGACGGGAGGATGGACCCCGCCACGGAGGCCGCACACTCATCGGCGCTGGAGCCGAACACAGACTTCACCTCCCAAGAGATCTGTGTCTTCGGACCCTCGCCCTCATCTTCGGCCATAGGATCCGAACCGCGTACATCTGCGCCTATCGAATCTGATTGGGCAACGGTCATGGAGTTTACCTCTGCGAATATCTTTCAGCACTCGCCCTTGGGCGACATGCTAAATTCATTAAGGTCTCTCTCTCTGTCAAGGGACTCTTGGCCGAACTATGTCCGGCTCGAGTGGGAAGTGGACGACGAAGAAATTCGTTACCCACCCACCACCCACTTCATATCCACTGTCGATGACTTAACCGACACGCTTGACTTCGACTACGAAGACATCGATGGTATGGACGACGATGCTGGAGACGAATAGGAACCACCGCCCACGGTGCGCTGGACAGCCACCTCATCATATGATATATACATGGAGGACACCCCAAGAGAAAGCAATGGCGAGGATGTAGCAGAGGACAATCCCACCAAGCAGCAACCAAAGCAACAATGTAGGCGCCGCTCTAAATCCCACCACAGTAAAAACATCAATAACAGTGCAAGAAGAAATAATACCCCGGTCGACTCCAAAGGGAACGATGACTCCATGAACCTAGCGATGGAGCAGGATGAGCCCGGGGACGGTTAACATAGTCCGGAGCCGATATCTGATCACGGAGATGATGAGGGTAGAACTCATCAATCTGTCTCCGGAGAGGAGAACAGTCCGGACGACGATGCACTCATCATCCCGGAAAAACACTTGGAGCAAGAGAACCTCCGTAGAAGGCTTATTGCCACCGCAAGAAGCTTGAAGAAGCAGAAGCAAAGGCTTAAGGCCATGCAGGATACGCTCAACCGCAGATGGAACAAAGTGCTCGACACTGAAGAAAAATATGGTGGCGATCACCACACAAATAGCTACCCAAAGCGCAAGCTGCTGCCCGAATTAGACGACGAGGCCATAGAGCCCATTCCGCCAAAAATAATATGGCCGGTTAGCTGGACCGACCACCCCGTGGCCACGACAGGGCGGCTAATGATGCCGCACACAAATCAGCACATGATTTACGTGAGCTCCTGGACAAAAAAGCAGGCATGGCCAGGTCCATCTATGGATCTAGGAAGCATGCTCCGGCGCCGGATCACAGCCACCAAAACGATCATATTGATCAAATACCAGCTCAGAATCAACACCGAACACAACAACCGTCGACAGCATGCCATGACACATCCAAATACAGGGGTGCCGTGCACCCCCTGTGCTTCACCGATGAGGTGCTGGATCATGAATTTTCAGAAGGATTCAAACCCGTGAATATAGAGGCGTATGATGGAATGGCAGACCCTGAGGTCTGGATTGAGGACTTTATCCTTCACATCCACATGGCTCACGGAGATGATCTCCACGCCATAAAATACCTGCCCCTCAAGTTGAAAGGACCAGCTCGGCACTGGTTGAAAAGCCTCCCCAAAAACTCAATTGGAAGTTGGGAGGAGCTTGAGGATGCTTTCAGGGCCAATTTTCAAGGGACCTATGTCCGACCTCTGGATGCAGACGATTTAAGTCACATAATCCAACAACCCAGAGAGTCAGCCCGTAAGCTTTGGAACAGATTTCTCACTAAGAAGAATCAAATCGTCAAGTGCCCAGATGCCGAAACCTTAGCGTCTTTCAAGCACATTGTCCGGGAGGAATGGCTTGCCAAACACCTCGGACAGGAAAGCCGAGGACAATGGCAGCCCTAACAAGCCTGATGACCGCTTTTGCATGGGCAAGGACAGCTTGCTGGCCCATAGCGGCACCAGCGACCCAGGCACATCCGAAGTCAGATATGGCAATGGGAAACCGTGACGCAATAAAAACAAGTGTCGAAATAATGAAGACAGCCCCGATAACACGGTGGTCAACGCTGGATTCAGGGGCTCTCGACCCGGTGAACATAAAAAGCAATTTAAAGGCAGCAGAGATGGACCGTCCAGCCAAAACAAGATTCTAGACAGATTATGTCAGATTCATGGCACCCCTGAAAAACCTGCAAATCACACCCATAGAGAATGCTGGGTTTTCAATCATGCCGACAAGCTAAACGTCGAACACAAAGGGAGGGAGACGCCAACCGAAGACGAGGATGAGCCTCGCCATCCGAACACTGGGGGACAGGAAAAATTCCCACCAGAAGTCAAAACAGTGAACATGATTTGTGCAACTCACATACCAAAGAGAAGGCGCAATCGCGCACTCTGAGACGTATACGTTGTAGAGCCCGTCGCCCCCAAATTCAATCCTTGGTCGGCCTGCCCAATCACTTTCGATCGCAGGGATCATCCGACTAGTATCCTGCATGGAGGATTGGCTGCCTTGGTGCTCGACCCAATAATTGATGGATACCATCTCACTCGAGTCCTTATCGACTGCGACAGTAGTCTTAATCTGATATATGAGGACATTGTCTGCAAAATGGGGATAGACCCCTCAAGAATCAGCCAAAGTAATACTACCTTTAAAGAAGTAATACCAGGCGTAAAGGCCCGCCGCACATGCTCTCTAGTACTAGAGGTTGTATTCGGTTCCCCCAACAACTTCTAAAGCGAAGAACTAATCTTCGACATTGCTCCATTCCGAAGCGGCTATCACGCACTACTCAGAAGAACGGCCTTCACTCGTTTCAGTGCAGTACCGCACTATGCTTATCTTAAACTTAAGATGACCGGTCCACGTGGCATCATCACAGTTAGTGGAAATACAAAGCATTCCTTACGAGCGGAAGAAAATGTGGCGGCTCTAGCATCCAAACACTGAGCGGCTTCTCCAACTAGAATAAATGATCGGTCGTCAAGACGACGGACACGTTTAGACGAGTTCGGCGCACCGCCGGTTGTAACAGCCCAGATAAACCTGAGCTTGGGTCTATGGATATACCCCCATATGTGGTGCTAGGGGCTCCCCGCATGTAAAAAGCCCATAGTTCGGCTTGACCCTATTAATACAATAACAGATTGCATTTTCAAGGTCCGTTCAGAATAACCAACTGTTCGCACGAAATCTTTCACCTGGGTTATTCCTTTTTACAGATGATCATCATGCTACACCCTTCCAGGATACGGCACAACAGAGACAAAGGCGCAAACATGCAGCAGGGCCCCGCTCAAAGGTTTCTTTTTAGATTAAGACCCTGCGTAAACCTTTTTTTATGTCTCTTGTTGCTTCATACCCTCTAGATACTTAACACAACCGGAAGGGATGTTGGCGTTATTGATATTCTGTCACGCCAGATTAATGCATGTACCCAGAAACTCAGGGCTCATTATCGAGGGCGTTACTCAGCCCAGTATATGTTGTAATCCGAATACCTTAGGGAGTGTTCGACATCGCGAGTTTGGCCTTATATGCATCAGCTCTGAATCATGTCTTTGGTCAATAGTTGGGTTTGCCCGGCTCCCGTCTTTTGCTACCTTACGTTCCGCTCCATCGGCTAAGGTGGCACCGAGAGAACTACTGCGATTGTGCCCTGGTTCATCTGGATGAGCACCTCAGTAGAGAAAGCCGAAAACTGACTGTCATGATATAGCGCGAGACTGGTCAACCACTCGATGACTCAGCAGAATCTTCGTGATTCTTGCGCATTAATGTATGACCGGTTTCACGGTCACGTACGAGCGCGCACCATATTCGGATGAACAAGGAAGTACCAGAGGCTACATAGCAACGTCAAACTCTTATGGCTAAGTGAAAGTGTTAAAGTTATATAGTCCAATTGCCTGGTTCGCCGCGCTATCACCTCCTTAATGGACCAAGATGTTGGATCAAGTGTGATTACGCGCTTTTCTGAACACCCTTGCATTATATGCATGGGGGATGAAGCCGACGACTGCAAACTTTCAGGTTATATACATACATAAACAGCCGCACAGGAGGCACTATAATACTTTCGGGCAAAAGTATAAACACAACCTTTATAATCAAAATAGCATTGTTTTTACAATTTAGGTACATGTCACTCGAACATGGCACTCTTCAAGCACTGAGCCTCTATTAAATGGGCGCCTTCTAGGACTTGTTCAAAATAGTGCTCGGCCGGGTCCTAGCCTCCCGCCGGACTCCGGGTTGCAATAGCGGTGACCTCCATCCTTGCCCAGTATGATTTAACACGGGAAAGATCCATCCGCGCACCCTCTATGCATGCCAACCTCTTCATAGTGTCGATACGTGACACAGCACCAAGGAATTGTTGCACTAAACCAAAATAACTATCCGGCCTTGGTCCCTTTGGCCAAAGATGATCCACGACAAACCTCATAGCAAGCCCGGACAACCTATGGAGCTCGGCCCATGTAGCCATATTTTCATTCAACGACAGCGGATGCGTCGGGGCACTAAACTACGACCAGAATAACCTTTCCACCTCATGATCTTTCCAATCTTTGGAAAACTCGGTCACATCAGCAGCACTCTTTGCCAAGTCCGCATACGCGCCTGCAGAACTCCATAACTGATCCAGAGGGGCATACATCGGATCTCCGAACTTCATCCGCAACAAAAAGGGCATCCCAGTCGTGATATCTCCGGCTTCACGAAGCTCCTCCCTTATCCCTCTAATTTCAAAGTGAGTTTCCTTGGCTGCTTCCAAGGCCTTCTTCAGGTCAGCCACTTTCGCTTGGTTTTCCTTTCAAGGAGCTCATATCGGTCGGCGGCATCTTTTAGCTCAACAGCCATCTTGGCTATTTTTTCTTCGCTCTGGCGATGAGCAGCCTGTTCGACTCTTAACTCTTTGGCCGCCTTTAGGGCGGCCACATCACTCATCTTGGCTTGTTCCTTGGCTCGGGCAAGCTCCGCCCGAAGGGTCTCCACGGCAGTAACTCCATCTATAGTCACATCATATTATAGATACTGGCATCATGCTCCTCTTAATATTTGCTGACAAGCCGAAAATACATACCCTAGGCCTCGTCAAGCCGCTTGTTCACAAGCGCGATGTCGGCATCCGCCACATCAAGCTGCCGCTTTAGTTCGGCAAAGTCAGCAGTCCGGTCAGCCGCCAGACCCTCAGCCTCCTACACATAAAAGCAGTGTTATCATTACCTGGGACTACGATCCTCTGTTCACCACCTCTGGACGGCTCCAGAGTCTTAAGGGCTACTACCTATACAGAGCACACCTAGTGTGTGCGATACCGTCCAAAATACACATATATTACTTGGCGTACCTCAAAGCCTCTTAATAGGCTAGTAAAAGCTTCATTCAACCCACTTTTGGCAGATGAAATCCTCTCAACCACCGTACCCCTTAAGGTACGATGCGCCTATGAGATAGCCGCTTGCTCCAGAAGACCCATCAGTGTGTCCGGTTGTGCACCAAATAGTCCCGGACTCTTTCTGTTACTCTCCTTTGGAACCGAATACTCCGGACATCGGGTGACCGAAGAGTTAGCTTCTAGCCTTTGCGGATCAGGAGAAACCCTCCGTGACGACACCTCAGGGTTGTTCGCTCTCCATCTTCTCCGAAATAAGATCCCCCGAAGACAAACTCTGTTGAGAAGGGTTGCGAGCCGAACTGCAAGATATATGTATCGGTTATTATTCTCAGAGATGAAGCAGGATATATTTACCAAATTACTTTTTGATTAACTTACAACTCGGTTGAGGGCTGGCCCCCTCGCGGGCGCTGTGCGGTAAGAACGCCCTTCTGGGCAGGGCCCCCTGGTGAAGGTATCTTACCTCATTTGGAAGCCTCCGTTTCCAAGTCTTAAGAGGCGACCCTTTTCTTTCCTTGAGGAGAGGGGATTTTAGATTCACCTCCCTGATTATCCTCCTTCGAGGAAGCACTTACTCCCTCGGTTTGGATGTGTAAGATATGAAGCCCGCCTTTGGCTTCTCTATTCCTCCCTTCATCTTCTCCTGATGGCACCTGATAGGGTGCGCGCTCAAGCATCCTGGTTAATAAAGGATCTGGTGAGCCTTCGGGAAGGGGGGCTGAACACCTGATCCTCTCCGCCTTTCTTATCCAGTCCTGGCAGAGAGCAATTTTTCAGAAAGATATTGTGACAAGTAAAAAGACAGCATGTTCGGTCACGGAAATACTTACTTGGGTATCTAGACGGTTGTAGTTGAGACCCGCATCCTCGGTTGTGCCCGAAAACTTTATTCGTGATCCGAAGAACAATCCATACATCTCTTCGAGCGTCACGCCGAAGAATTGTTGAATAGTTCATGGTCCTTCTGGGTTGAACTCCCACGTACAGAGAGATCGACGCTGGCATGGCAGGACCCGACGAACTAGCATAACTTGCATTACCTTGACGAGACTGACATCCCTCTTGAGAAGAGCTCGGATGCGGCTTTGCAGTGTCAGCACATCATTTACTGGCCCCCAGTCCAGTCCCTTGTTGACCCATGACGCTAGTTGAGGCGGAGGGCCCGAGCAGATGTAGAACCACTTTGTACCTTGGGGAGCTGTGATGTAGAACCACTCCCGTTGCCACAAGTCGGACACCTCCGCGAAGGAACCCTTTGGCCATAGGGCGTCGGCGCCTTTGCTTATTATAGCAACTCCGCACTCTGCATGTCGCCCATCGATCATCTTCGGCTTCACATTGAAGGTCTTGAGCCATAAGCCGAAGTGTCGGGTGATGCGGAGGGAGGCCTCACATGCGACGATAAACGACGAGATGTGAAGGACGGGATCTGGGTCTAGATCATGGAAATCTAGCCCGTAATAGAACATGAGCCCCCTCACAAAGGGATCAAGACTAAAACCTAGCCTCGGAGGAAGTGGGAAACAAATACGACACTCTCGTTGGGTTCGGGAGTGGGGATGACCTACCCTTGAGCAGGCAGCCTATGCGGGATTTCGGCGGTGAGATACCTGTCCTCCCTAAGCTTCTTGATGTCCTCCTCTATGACAGAGGAGACCATCCACCGACCTTGAAGGTTGGATCTAGAAATGGTTGAAGGTCCGAAGCACTTAGCTTGAGCCTTGGGTGTTGGAACTCGAGGTGGAGGAAGAGAAGGATCGAGCGTGGGGAGAAAAAGATAGGCCTTGGCCCCTTTATAAAGAGGACGAATATCAAGCATCCCCCGTGTAGCCGTTTGGAACTTGCCTAAAATCGAGGAGTCATATTAACAAGCGCGGTTGGGTTACCCATACCCGTATTGATGGGAATCATGTGATAAGGGGAACACGATCTCTACTTCGACAAGACGTGCCAATAAAACCGCCTCGCAACATGTGCACTGGCAGGCTGGGAAAAACTGTTCGTAATAACCAGGCCGTGGCGTGATGTCACGCTATGAAAAGTTGTCAGCTGATTAGATTTGTGGAAATTGTGCTCTCTACGGTGGTATGTGGAATTTGTTTTGCAGAGCCGGACACGATCCTTGTGTTCAAAATCTTCTATGGAGTATTCGGAGAATGAACCCGCCTTGCAATGCCGAAGACAATCTGTGCGCCGGACTCATCGTCATTGAAGCCTGGTTTAGGGGCTACTGAGGGAGTCCTGGATTAAGGGGTCCTCGGACAACCGGACTATATACTTTGGCCGAACTCTTGGACTATGAAGATACAAGAATGAAGACTTCATCCCGTGTCCGGGTGGGACTCTCCTTTGCGTGGAAGGCAAGCTTGGCAATTCGGATATGTAGATCTCCTTCTCTGTAACCGACTCTGTGTAACCCTAGCCCCCTCCGATGTCTATATAAACCAGAGGGTTTAGTCCGTAGGACGACATACAATCACAATCATAGGCTAGCTTCTAGGGTTTAGCCTCTACGATCTCGTGGTAGATCAATTCTTGTAATACTCATATCATCAAGATCAATCAAGCAGGAAGTAGGGTATTAACTCCATCGAGAGGGCCCGAACCTGGGTAAACATCATGTCCCCGCCTCCTGTTACCATTAGCCTTAGACGCACAGTTCGGAACCCCCTACCCGAGATCCGCCAGTTTTGACACCGACAGCACGCCCAACCGCTGGCAGAGCGTGCCCGGAGGGACATGAGAAGAGTGATCCGCGGTCGCCTCAACGGCGAGCAACCATATATATGCATATAGCAATTGAACATGCAAGGAAAAGTTATCCACAACACGAGTGCGCCGCGGTGCCTAACAGTGAGCACAGCGCGCCTCGACGCCTAATGGCGAGCAGAGCTTGTCGTGGGACGCGAGCAGAGGCCGACGCCGTGTGTGTTGTGGGCAAATGCTTGCTTGTATTAACCTTAAATTTAACCAAAAAAATGATAATTCATGTTACAAAAGTTATATAACTGGAAACTATGTCCAAATATGAACCCGACGATATAATCTTTGGCGACATGCATTTGTATTTTATTAATTAAATCCTACTTATAAACCAGGATGGGCATATAAAAGTTCATCAAATCGCAAACATTTTTTTTTATTAAATGTATGTTTACATGTCCTTTCATCCTTCTCTCGCACGTCTTGTGACCCCGCTGCCGCAGACGGTTCGAGCGCAAACTTGAGCAGCGTGCGGGGGCGTTCTTTTGGCAAAATGGTGGTAAGCCCGTTCCCGCGCAACCGCGCAGGTTCCCGCGCAAGCTTCCCGCCCGACTCGGTGAAATCCCCCCAAATCCCATTGCTTATCAGCCTACTATATAAACCATCACGGCGGGCGAGTCCTGCGTCGCATTTTCCCCTCCCTCCCTGTAGCTTATCTCGTCTACATCTCCCAAAATCGGGAATGGCAGCAGACCATCATCATCGCTCAGCTACTCCGTCATCATCAGAGCACAGCTCTAGCTGGGAGGCTGCACCGTGGTAGAGGCGCAGTCCCCGGCGTAGTGTAGTGCGTGCGGCGTCCCATTTGGGTGTGTGCAGAACACACACCACACATACGGCCGCCGGTGCCCGTCCACAGCTGTTGCCGGCTGCCGTTGCCGCCACAGCTCCACTGAATGCTAAGGCCATCACCCGCTCCACTGGCCTGGCCATCACCCGCTCTGCCGCCGTGGCCATCACCCCACTGCCGGCCATCGTGGCATCACCCGCTCCACCAATGCGTCCCGAAGGCGGGAGGTGGTGGTCGTGGCCACCACCCCATTGTCTTCCTCCGTGGCTGCTAGCCCACCGTCGACCGCTGGGATCATCACCAGCTCCGCCAGCGTTGCCCGCAGGAGGGAGGCAGAGGTGGAGGGCCGCACGTGCGGCAGTTGATACATCTCCAACGTATCTATAATTTTTCATTGTTCCATGCTATTATATTACCCGTTTTGGAGGTTTATGGGCTTTACTTTACACTTCTATATCATTTTTGGGACTAACCTACTAACCGGAGGCCCAGCCCTAATTGTTGTTTTTTTTGCCTATTTCAGTGTTTCGAAGAAAAGGAATATCAAACGGAGTCCAAACGGGGTAAAACCTTCGGGAGCGATCTTTTTGGAACAAATGCAAACTAGGAGACTTGGAGTGGAAGTCAAGAAGTAAACGAGGCGGCCATGAGGGTGCCCGGTGCGCCCCCACCCTCGTGGGCCCATCGTGGCTCCACCGACCTACTTCTTCATCCTGTATATATCCACGTACCCCGACAACATCCAGGAGCACCACGAAAACCTAATTCCACCGCTGCAACCTTCTGTATCCACGAGATCCCAACTTGGAGCCTTCGTCGGAGCTCCGACGGAGGGGGAATCAACCACGGAGGGCCTCTACATCGTCTCCAAGGCCTCTCCCATGAGTTGTGAGTAGTTTACAAGACCTTCAGGTCCATAGTTATCAGCTAGATGGCTTCTTCTCTCTCTTTGAATCTCAATACCAAGTTCTCCTCGATCTTCTTGGAGATCTATTCGATGTATCTCTTTTTGTGGTGTGTTTGTCGAGATCCGATGAATTGTGGGTTTATGATCAAGTTTATCTATGAGAAATAATTGAATTTTCTCTGAATTCTTTTATGTGTGATTAGTTATCTTTGTAAGTCTCTTCGAATTATCAGTTTGGTTTGGCTACTAGATTGATCTTTCTTGCAATGGGAGAAGTGCTTAGCTTTGGGTTCAATCTTGCGGTGTCCTTTCCCAGTGACAGCAGGGGCAGCAAGGCACGTATTGTATTGTTGCCATCGAGGATAAGATGATGGGGTTTATATCATATTTCTTGAGGTTGTCCCTCTACATCATGTCATCTTGCTTAATGTGTTACTCTGTTCTTATGAACTTAATACTCTAGATGTAGGAAGGAGTTGGTCGATGTGTGGAGTAATAGTAGTAGATGCAGAATCGTTTCGATCTACTTGTTGCGGACGTGATGCCTATATACATGAATATGCCTAGATATTCTAATAACTATGCAGTTTTCTATCAATTGCTCGACAGTAATTTGTTCACCCATCGTAATACTTATGCTATCTTGAGAGAAGCCACTAGTGAAACCTATGGCCCCCGGGTCTATCTTTTATCATATAAGTTTCCAATCTATGTTCTATTTGCAATCTTTACTTTCCAATCAATATCATAAAAATACCAAAAATATTTATCTTATCTTATTATCTCTATCAGATCTCACTTTTGCAAGTTACCGTGAAGGGATTGACAACCCCTTTATTGGCGTTGGTTGCAAGATTCTTGTTTGTTTGTGTAGGTACGAAGGACTTTTGAGGAGTCTCCTGCTAGAATGATACCTTGGTTCTTAAAACTGAGAGAAATACTTACGCTACATTACTGCATCACCCTTTCCTCTTCAAGGGAAAACCAATGCAGTGATCAAGAGGTAGCAAGAAGGATTTCTGGCGCCGTTGCTGGGGAGGTCTTTGCTCAAGTCAAGACATACCAAGTACCCATCACACACTCATCTCCCTCGCATTACATTATTTTCCATTTTCCTCTCATTTTCCTCTCCCCCACTTCACCCTTGCCATTTTATTCGCCCTTCTTCTGTTTGTCTTTTTCGTTTGCTTTGATGTCTTACTTGGCTTGTTTGCTCGTTTGGTCCGAATAGTTGTTTATTTATTGCTAAACAGAGAATCTAAGATCTATGGATCCTCATTCGCTTGCTAATCTTTTTAAGAGATCCAATTATGATGAACCAACTGCTAGTGAGTTTTGTGCACTAGATTATCTTTATGAAGTTTTGCTTGATATTCGTGAATCTGAAAATTGTGATGAAGAAATTTATGAAGAGATTCACGATGGCTCCTTGAATAAAAAGCATGATTGCAATGATTTTACTAAAAATTCTCTTGATGTCAATTGTGCTAATAATATGCAAACCCCTAAGCTTGGGGATGCTAGTTTTGCTATGTCTACTACTTCTTGCAATGATCATGATTGGGGTGATTCTTCTTATGATCTTGAAAATTTATTTAAACCCCATGATGAATATGAGAATGATAATAGTGTTTGCAATAATATTGAAAGTGGGTTTGGAAGAGTGTCAACTTTAGGTCCCACATGTTTGGAGTATGTTCAATCTTATGATATTTTTGATAAAAGTGGGTTTGGGGAGGTCATGACTTTAGTTAATGTCAATCCCACTATCTTGGAAGAGTGTCAACTTTGCATGCATGTGGATCGTGTTGAGAATATGTTTTGTGATATCTATATTGTTGAATTTTCTTATTATCCTACATGTAATTATTATGAGAGAGGAAAATATGGTTGTAGAAATTTTCATGTTACTAAGTTACCTCTCGTCATGTTGAGATTGCTATCGTCTATTTCTTCTTCCTTGCATGTGCTAGTTTTTGCTCGCCTTGCAATCTGTTTGCTTATAATATGCCTATGCATAGGGAGTATGTTGGACTTATATGTGTTTGTCACGTGTTTCATGATGCTCTCTTTGCGCTTCAATTCTTGTCTTTCGTGTGAGCATCATTAAAATTATCATTGCCTAGCTAAAAGGCTTTAAAGAAAAGCGCTTGTTGGGAGACAACCCAATATTTTTATTTGCTGTTATTCAATAAATAAATCATCTAGCTTCTGTTTAGATGTGGTTTTATGTTTTAATTAGTGTTTGTGCCAAGTGCAACCTATAGGATAACCTACGGTGATAGTTAATCTGATTCTGCTGAAAAACAGAAACTTTTGCACGCACGAGAATAATATTAATAAATCATAGAAACGTGCTTTTTAGTTTGTTATTTTTGTAGTAGATCAATAGACAAATTTTGGTAGGATGTTTAGAGTACAAGAAGTATTCTGAAGTTATAGATTGCTACAGACTATTCTGTTTTTGATAGATTCTGTTTTTCGTGTGTTGTTTGCTTATTTTGATGAATCTATGGCTAGTATCGGGGGTATGAACCATAGAGAAGTTGGAATACAGTAGGCTTAACACCAATATAAATAAAGAATGAGTTCACTACAGTACCTTATGTGGTGGTTTTTCTTTCTTGCACTAATGGATCTCATGAGATTTCCTGTTGAGTTTTGTGTTGTGAAGTTTTCAAGTTTTGGGTAAAGATTTGATGGACAATGGAATAAGGAGTGGCAAGAACCTAAGCTTGGGGATGCCCATGGCACCCCAAGATATTCAAGGACAACCAAAAGCCTAATCTTGGGGATGCCCTGGAAGGAATCCCCTCTTTCGTCTTCGTCTATCGGTAGCTTTACTTTGAGCTATATTTTTATTCGCCACATGATATGTGTTTTGCTTGGAGCGTCTTGTATGATATGAGTCTTTGCTTTTTCGTTACCACAATCATCCTTGCTGTACACACCTTTTGGGATAGACACACATGATTTGGAATTTATTAGAATACTCTATGTGCTTCACTTATATCTTTTGAGCTAAATAATTTTTGCTCTAGTGCTTCACTTATATCTTTTAGAGCATGGCGGTGGCTTTATTTTGTAGAAATTGTTGATCTCTCATGCTTCACTTATATTATTTTGAGATTTTTGTAGAACAGCATGGTATTTGCTATGGTTATAAAATTGGTCCTAGAATGATGGGCATCCAAGTTGGGTATAATAAAAACTATCATATAAAGTGAATTGGATGCTATGATCAATTTGATGCTTGATAATTGTTTTGAGATATGAGGATAGTGATATTAGAGTCATGCTAGTGGAGTAATTATGAATTTGAAGAATACTTGTGTTGAAATTTGTGATTCCCGTATAATGCACGTACGGTGAACCGCTTTGTGATGAAGTTGGAGCATAATTTATTTATTGATTGTTTTCCTTATGAGTGGCAGTCGGGGACGACCGATGGTCTTTTCCTACCAATCTATCCCCCTAGGAGCATGCACGTAGTACTTTCTTTCAATGACTTGTAGATTTTTGCAATAAGTATATGAGTTCTTTATGACTAATGTTGAGTCCATGGATTATACGCACTCTCACCCTTCCATCATTGCTAGCCTCTCTTGTGCCGCGCAACTTTCGCCGGTACCATACACCCACCATGTACCTTCCTCAAAACAGCCACCATACCTACCTATCATGGCATTTCCATATCCATTCCGAGATATATTGCCATGCAACTTTCCACCGTTCCGTTTATTATGACATGCTCCATCATTGTCATATTGCTTTTGCATAATCATGTAGTCGACATCGTATTTGTGGCAAAGACACCTTTATAATTCTTCCATACATGTCACGCTTGATTCATTGCATATCCTGGTACACCACCGGAGGCATTCATATAGAGTCATATTTTGTTCTATGTATCGAGTTGTAATCTTGAGTTGTAAGTAATAAAAGTGTGATGATCTTCATTAATAGAGCATTGTCCCAAGTGAGGAAAGGATGATGGAGACTATGAATTCCCCACAAGTCGGGATGAGACTTTGGACTTTATAAGAAAAGAGAAAAGCCAAATAGAAAAAGATAAAGGCCAAATAAAAAAAGAGAAAAAAGGAAAAAATGAGAGAAAAAGAGAGAAGTGACAATGCTACTATCCTTTTACCACACTTGTGCTTCGAAGTAGCACCATGATCTTCATGATAGAGAGTCTCCTATGTTGTCACTTTCATATACTAGTGGGAATTTTTCATTATAGAACTTGGCTTGTATATTTCAATGATGGGCTTCCTCAAAATGCCCTAGGTCTTCCTGAGCAAGCAATTTAGATGCACACCCACTTAGTTTCTTTTGTCGAGCTTTCATACACTTATAGCTCTAGTGCATCCATTGCATGGCAATCCCTACTCACTCACAATGATATCTATTAATGGGCAACTCCATAACCCATCGATACGCCTAGTTGATGTGATACTATCTTCTCCTTTTTTGTCTTCTCCACAACCACCATTCTGTTCCACATATAGTGCTATGTCCATGGCTCACGCTCATGTATTGCGTGAAAGTTGAAAAAGTTTGAGAATACTAAAGTATGAAACGATTGCTTGGCTTGTCATCGGGGTTGTGCATGATTAAATACTTTGTATGATGAAGATAGAGCATAGCCAGACTATATGATTTTGTAGGGATAACTTTCATTAGCCATGTTATTTAGAGAAGACATGATTGCTTTGTTAGTATGCTTGAAGTATTATTGTTTTTATGTCAATATGAACTTTTGTATTGAATCATTTGGATCTAAACATTCATGCCACAATAAAGAAAATTACATTGAGAAATATGCTAGGTAGCATTCCACATCAAAAATTACATTGAGAAATATGCTAGGTAGCAACCCATCTTGGAGCCTTCGTCAACGCTCCGCCGGAGGGGGAATCAACCACGGAGGGCCTCTACATCATCTCTAGGGCCTCTCCGATGAGTTGTGAGTAGTTTACCATAGACCTTCAGGTCCATAGTTATTAGCTAGATGGCTTCTTCTCTCTCTTTGAATCTCAATACCAAGTTCTCCTCAATCTTCTTGGAGATCTATTCGATGAAACTCTTTTTGCGGTGTGTTTGTCGAGATCCGATGAATTGTGGGTTTATGATCAAGTTTATATATGAGAAATAGTTGAATCTTCTCGGAATTCTTTTATGTGTGATTAGTTATCTTTGCAAGTCTCTTCGAATTATTAGTTTGGTTTGGCCTACTAGATTGATCTTTCTTGCAATGGGAGAAGTGCTTAGCTTTGGGTTCAATCTTGCGGTGTCCTTTCCCAGTGAGAGCAGGGGCAGCAAGGCACGTATTGTATTGTAGCCATCAAGGATAAAAAGATGGGGTTTATATCATATTGCTTGAGTTTATCCCTCTACATCATGTCATCTTGCTTAATGCGTTACTCTGTTCTTATGAACTTAATACTCTAGATGTAGGCAGGAGTCGGTCGATGTGTGGAGTAATAGTAATAGATGCAGAATCGTTTCGATCTACTTGTTGCGGACGTGATGCCTATATACATGATCATGCCTAGATATTCTCATAAATATGCACTTTTCTATCAATTGCTCGACAGTAATTTGTTCACCCACCGTAATACTTATGCTATCTTGAGAAAAGCCACTAGTGAAACCTATGGCCCCCGGGTCTATATTTTATCATATAAGTTTCCAATCTATCTTTTATTTGCAATCTTTACTTTCCAATCTATATCATAAAAATACCAAAAATATTTATCTTATCTTATTATCTCTATCAGATCTCACTTTCGCAAGTTACCGTGAAGGGATTGACAACCCCATTATCGCGTTGGTTGCGAGGTTCTTGTTTGTTTGTGTAGGTACGAGGGACTTTTGAGGAGCCTCCTACTGGATTGATAACTTGGTTATCAAAACTGAGGGAAATACTTACGCTACTTTGCTAAATCACCCTTTCCTCTCCAAGAGAAAACCAACACAGTTCTCAAGAGGTAGCAGCACCGACCTTGTGCGCTACATCGAGTTCCTGCGGGAGGAGGAGGAATGCCTCGTCGAGCACGCAAAGAGCCTTGCCGCCGCCATGGTAGTGGCACACGTCGACACAGAGGCGAGGAATCAGGAGGTCTACAAGGAGAACCAGTGCTTCAAGAGGGGTCGTCTGGAGTGGCAGAGGGCATGCGAGGTGAGCGTGACTGAAGGTGCAACAGCGGTAGGCACCGTATTGCGATTCTCCAGCTCGTCGGTAGCCTCCTCCTCCTCTTCCTCTTACTCAATGCGCCCGGCAGAGGAGAGGCTTCCGGAAGTAGTACAAAGCCCCTCCGTAGTAGTATTTACGGGCTATTTTGTTCAGTTCATCTGACTATAGATGTGGTGGGACTGTACAACGTACTTAAAATTAGCTAGTACATATAGTTGAACTAGCTATTTCAGTATGTGGTTGGCAACAATTGGGGAAAAGTTTGGTTGGTTCAACTGTAAAGTTGAACTGTTTGTATAAATTAAGTATGACTGCTTAATCTATGAATGAAATATATGGTTAATTACTGAATTATAGTTGCAAAAATTAGATAGTGCTAGTGATTTTTAGCTGCATATTTTGACAAATCGCAGTGTTCAAGGATTGAGAAATGGCAATGTTACTAGATCAACAAATGTCAATCTTTCCAGTTTGACAAATGGCAATATGCCCAATATGACATATGCAAATCTTACCAAATTGTCTGTACATGGTTGCACACGGGTCATCCGAAAAAACCGTTTGCATTGAAGGGAGGTAGAAATCCTGCTTGCCAAATTTTCTCTTGGCTTAGCGTCGAAGTCTCGCTTTGCATACCTTATTCAATCTGAACCATTTGCGTTGAAGAGATGCACAAATCATGTGCAGCGAATTTTCCCTTGGCTTGCTGCGGAAGACCATAGCTCTCACTTTGCATACAGGTGTTCTATTTAAAACGTTTGCGATGAAGAGCTGCACAAATCCTGCTCGGCACATTTTCACTTGGCTTACTGGGGAAGCTGTCAGTGTACATATAGGTGTTCTATCTAAAACGTCTGCGATGTTAGAGTGGCAGCTAGTTGTTTCAAAATTCCTTTGTTGAATGTTATTCGAGTGTGCCTTCTCTCAAAATGGACACAAAAATTACCACATCATGTCAGGTGCCATTCCATGATAGCATGCCAAGTTTCATGAATTTTAGACGAGTTTTGGATTTACTAGAATTTAAAAACAAAGTATCTCAACGTTTTGCCAACAGTCAATAGTGCTGGTGTTTGAAATTCATTCCCATTTCTTGCATGGGACCTAAGCATGCACCCAAGGACACGGATTTGATTTTTCAACCAATTTATATTCACTAGAGCTTGTGCATGTCGTTCAAATTTGAATTATGCACATAAAATGCCTAGAAAACCCAGTTAATATATAAAAAAGTCCAAACAAACCCCAAAACATTCCAAAATTGAACACAACACTCATGTTGTTCTATGTTGACACTAGAAATTTTTTGAAACCAATAACGGACAACGGGTATCGTTTCGTCCCCAAAGGCGGCACGTTCCCTACCGAAACCATCAAGATTGTTTTGAGAAGCTCTATTTTGTGAGAAGCTTATACCCAAACCTGCCCCAAATGGGACAAAATATTTACCATGGCATGGCAGGTGCCATTCCATGATAGCATGCTAGGTTTCATGAATTTCAGACGAGTTTTGGATTTACTAGAATTTAAAAACCAGGTATCTCAATGTTTGCGACCGAGTGACGGTGGCAGGGTGTTTGACATTCCTTCCCATTTCTTGCATGGGACCTAAGCATGCAACCAAGGAGACAGATTTGAACTTTCAACCAATTGATATGCATTAGAGCATGTGCATGTAGTTCAAATTTGAATTGTGCACATAAATGCATTGAAAGGTCAATTAATGCATAAAAATGTCCAAACGAACCCAAAAGAATTCAAAAACTTAACACAACACTCCGTGGTTCTATGTTGACATTAGAGCAAAAATTGAAATCAAGAATAGATAACAGATATCATTTCATCCAGAAAGGTGAAACATTCCCTACCGTAACCATGAGGCTCGTTGTGAGAAGCCCTGTGTGTGAGAAGCTTATACCCCAACCTGCCCCAAATGGGACAATATTTTTACCACTGCATGTTGTTGTCGTTCCATGATAGCATGTCAAGTTTCATGAATTTCAGGCGAGTTTTCGATTTACTAGAATTGTAAAACCATGTATCTCAATGTTAGTGGCCGAGCGATGGTGGCAAAGGTGTTTGACATTCATTCCCATTTCTTTCATGGGACCTAAGGTTGCAACCAAGGACACACATTTGATTTTTCAACCCGTTTATACGCACTGGAGCATGTGCATGTAGTTCAAATTTGAATTATGCACATGAATGAATAGAAAACTCAGTTAATGTATAAAAATGTCCACGCAAACCCCGAAATATCCCAAAAAATTGCAAACACTCATGGTGTTCTATGTTGACACGAGAAAACTTTTGAAAGTAAGAAGATGCAACAAATATTGTTTCGTCCCCAAAGGTGGCATGTTCCCTATCGAAACCATCATGCTTGTTGTGAGAGAAGCTCTGGTTTGCAAGAAGCTTATACCATAACCTGGCCCAAATGGGACAATATTTTTTTACCCCAGCATCTTGATGCCGTTCCATGATAGCAGGCCAAGGTTCATGAATTTCAAACGAGTTCTGTATTTACTAGAATTACAAAAGCAAGCACATCAATGTTTGCCAGAGAGACACGGCGCCGTGGTGTTTGAAATTCATCCCCATTTCTTGAATGGGACGTAAGCATCAACCCATGGACACATATATCATTTTACAACCCATTTTGGTGCACTGGAGCATGTGCATGTGGTTTAATTTTGAATTGTGCACATGAAATGCCTAGAAACCAAGTTACCGTATAAAAATGTCCAAACGAACCCTGAATAATTCCAAAAAATTTGACGACACACCTATAGTTGCATGTTCACTACAGATAGAAGTTCTAGCAATTCAAACACCATCCTTTGCAGCTGTGACCCCATTATGTAATTCAAATCAAGATGAAAAATCAAGTAGATCGCACAGTTTATTATCACCAACCATGTCAGATGCAGTACAAAATATCCTGGAGCACCGTCGGTGTATAAGACGCCTATGACTTACTTGAGAAGATTCGTCGGCTACAGTCCACAGCCCGCTCTGAATAAGGGACTGTGTCTGATGACACTTTGCGCGCCAGTTTTTTCGCTGAAGCGATTCCAAATTTTTGGCTTCCGCGGAATTATCTACCTCCCAGCCCCCTCCCCCTTACCAAAAGCCACATTTGCCCTGTTTCCGCCTTCCTTTCCAAGTTGAAACCTTCACTCCTTTCTTGCAGCGCCTCCCCCCTCATCGGTGACCCTCCTTCACGCTACTCGGCCTCGCCTATCCACGCAGGTAATCCACACCCGACCCCCATCCTCCTCCTCCTTCCACATCCCACATGCCCTGACCGCCGGCGCGAGCGCAACATCTTCCACCCAAATCACCGACCCCTCCACCAAATAAGCGCTGCCCTAAGCCATGGTGCACACAGTATAGCCAGGATCTCAAGGAGCATTTGGCAGCGGAGAAGCAAATCGCGGCCGCACGCGCGGATGATGTCGCGATGGCTGCCATTCATGCCGACCCCCAGATCTTGGAGGAGCACCTTGCCATTTGCTAGCTATTCCGGGTAAGCATGCTCGGTTTACCCATTGCGTGTGTTGCTCCTGCCTTTCCTTAACAAACTATAGTGAATTATGCTATCTACTTTTACCATGAAATATCTGTTCCTCTAGTGCATATGTTCTATATGTTGTGCAATGTGGTGCTCACTTATTAACTGTTTGGTTAATTAGTTTTCGTGTTCAGTTAACTATTTGGTTGAATTCTGCAAATGTGATGCTTGGTTTGGTTAACTGTTTCATCTTCAGGGTTATTTGTATTGTCTTCCATGTGAGAAATAAATCAAATTTCTCTTTAAAAAATACATGAGAAACAAATCCAATTGCTATATTTCCAGGTTGTCAAGCGTGCTTGGTTTGGTTAACTGTTTCATCTTCTAGTATGTTGATGATGATGTTCATGTTGATCCTCAACCTAGCAATGATAATGATGTAGAGATTGAACCTGTTGTTGATCTTGATAACCCACAATCAAGAATCAACGTTATGGTAAGAGAGACTTCATTGCTAGGAAATATGGTAAAGAAAGAGAACCATGGGTTCAGAAACCCATTCCCTTTCCTCCTAAGCCATCCAGGAAAAAGGATGATGAGGATTTTGAGCGCTTTGCTGAAATGATTATACCTATCTTTTTGCGTATGCATTTGACTCATATGCTGAAAATGCCTCCTTATGCTAAGTATATGAAAGATATTGTTACAAATAAAAGAAAGATACCAGAGGCTAAAATTTCCACCATGCTTGCTAATTACACTTTTAAGGGTGGAATAGCAAAGAAACTAGGAGTCCCAGGACTACCAACTATACCATGCTCGATTAAAACAAACTACGTTAAAACTGCTTTATGTGATCTTAGAGCCGATGTTAGTGTTATGCCTTTCTCCTGATATCATAGACTTGATTTGAATAAGTTGACATCTACTGAAATCACTTAGAAAATGGCTGATAAATCAACCGCTATACCCATCGGTATTTGTGAGGATGTGCCTGTTGTGGTTGCAAATGTTACTATCTTAACGGACTTTGTTATTCTTGATATTCCCAAGGATGACAGTATGTCGATCATCCTTGGTAGACCCTTTTTGAATAATGTAGGGGCTTTTATTGATTGCAACAAAGGCAATGTCACTTTGCATGTTAATGGGAAGAAAAAGAAGAAGAAGAAGAAGAAGAAGAAGAAGAAGAAGAAGAAGAAGAAGAAGAAGAAGAAGAAGAAGAAGAAGAA
>NC_057804.1:287355991-287366510 GCF_018294505.1 Triticum aestivum | reverse complement strand
AGGAGAAGAAGGAGAAGAAGAAGAAGAAGAAGAAGAAGAAGAAGAAGAAGAAGAAGAAGAAGAAGAAGAAGAAGAAGAAGAAGAAGAAGAAGAAGAAGAAGAAGAAGAAGAAGAAGGAGAAGGAGAAGGAGAAGGAGAAGGAGAAGGAGAAGAAGAAGGAGAAGTGTAGCGACCTGACCCGAATGGATCACGTCTACTGTGCTACGATGTCATCCCTGGATCAGTAATGCTGACACCACACAGTACATCGAGGATTTATAGCAGAGTTGCAATCACACTCTTATTACATCGATGGCTCAAAAAGAACTTATTACAATAATCATGGCTTAAGGCCATCTAATAACGATAATAGCGGAAGACTTGGAAGATAAGTGAGTCCATCAACTCCAAAGGCATCACTGAGTATAGAACCACGACCTAAAACGGCACCTTAATCGTCGTCTGAAAAGTCTGCAACATGAAAAGTTGCAGCCCGAAAACGGGTTAGCACATGGAATATGCTGGCAATGTAACACATAGAGAGAGGTAATGAGTATTGGCTATACTACATGCATATTTGGCTGGTGGAAAAAGCTCTATGGTTACAGTTTTGCATAAAGCCAGTTTTTCCCTACTGCAAAGGAATAAATTTGTTTAACTATCATGGTGGTTGTTAAACATTGAGAATGGTTGACAGCATCCTCAATCCCAATTAAAAGTACTCATTAAAAACCCAACAATATTAATTAAAGTAACATGTTGAGATTCACATGATATTCAAGTACTAGATACTCAACATGTCCATAACCGGGGACACGGCTAATCATGATTAGATTGTACACTCTGCAGAGGTTTGCGCACTTTTCCCCACAAGACTCGATCGCCTCCGTTTGGTTTCTCGCACTACATGGTGTTTGAGCAACGGATGACCGAGACACAGTCTTTCAGAAGCGCTAGCACCTTACATGTGGGTAGACCTGTACACCTACATCCCCTACATCTGCTAGCCTACCCGTAAGAGTTCGCACAACTTACTCCACTATGCCAGAGCCCATAATGGCTTGTGGCTGCACACGTAAGTTACTAGTATGAATTATCTTATGATCCCTTTGAGCCTGGGTGGCGGTCCAGAATAAAACAGGCAAGTCCTGATAGACATCAGGTGCCTCAATCCACCCAGATGTGTATTTAAGTTGCCACCTTAGATAAACCATTAATTAATAACACTCACATCAGTAATGGATGTTCACTCACCCAATCCACGTCTACTAGCATAGCATGGCATATTAAGCAACGTAGAAGTAACTCCCAAGGGTTTGATAATAAAACAGGTAATAGGTACTACCTCAATCTACTTCCCATCCCACAATTTATTTTAGATCCTAATCATGCAAGTGGTTGAGGATGGATCTAATGCATAAAAACTGGGTAATAAGGGATATGATCAAATGTTACTTGCCTTGATGACGATCCGCGAAACCTAGAGACTCGAAGTAACAAGCGGCGCACTCCGGGTGATCTATCGCAGACAAACAACAAGCATACAATAAGTCGTCATCTAATGCACAGGTAAATCTCGAATAAAAGATCTAACCAGAAAGTTCAACTTAACAACCCTGGTTGCAAAAAGAATCGAATCAAAATTAGCAACAAAAGTCAAACGACGAAAGATAACAACTCGGTTCTAGCAAGTTGAAACTAAGTCAAATTTTACAGTAGCAAAACTTTGTTTAAGTTGATTAGTCGGAACGGCGGTTTCGAAACGAAACTCCAGGCGCTTGAATCACCTGATTCCGATAAACGAGTGGAAAGATAGACTAGAAAGAAGATCGGATCTGAAATCACGATTGGAAGAATCGCGGAATAAATCCGACGAGAAAAGAGAACGACGAACGGTTAAACGAACAGACGTTCATTAACCGAGGCGATCCGGTGATCACGTTTGTTAAGACGAACGGTCCGGCGAATGCTCGCTAAACAAAACCGGAAAGAAAAACCGGCGAGAAAAACCGATCTAGGGTTTCGAAAAGAAAACCGAAACGAAAAACCGATCTAGAAAACTGGAACGGAAAACCGGAACGATTACGAAAAACTGAACCGAGGAAAAGAAAAGGTGACGCGGCGCGGCTAGTACCTCGAAGAAGCGAGGGGCTCCGGCGGCGGCGGCGTTGGGTGGCGGCGGCGGTGAGGTGCGGCGGCAGCGCGGGTGAGGCGGCGGCTTAGGGTGGCGTGCGGGTGAGTTGGTGCGGCGGCGCAGCGTGGGGTGGCAAGGTGAGGTGTGGAGGAGAGGGGCTTTGATTTGATGGGTTAGAGGGGGGGGGGTGCTTGGGTATTTATATTGGGGAGGGGAGGGTTTTGCTTGGGGTAGGGGGCAAGAAATAGATTAGGATTAGGAAACAAGAGGAATAGATCTAGGAATAGATACGGAATAAATGAAGTAGGAAAAGAGTCCTACTAGGACTTGGGAAAAGAAGCGGCGGCGGCTCCCTGGCTTGGCGCGGGCGCGGTGGCCTTGGCCTCCTGCCCGGCGGCTGGCTTGGTGGCTTGGGCCTTTGGCCCAAGGCGCTACCGTTTTTTTTTATTTTTTTTATTTTTATAAATAGTTTCCGCGCGCAGAAAAAAAACAAAAAAATCTAAACGAACTCCGAAAAATCTAAAGTAAATTTTCCCCGACTCCTAAAAATGAGCCGAACAAAATGAACTTTTCTCCGGACCTAAAATGCAATTTTTGAAAACGCGCATTTTTCCCTATCCAAATAAAATGCAAATAAAACTCCGTCAAACAAAAATTGATCTATTTATTAAATCTTCATTTTCCTAAATTTTCGGAAAGTCATATTATTCCCTCTCTCATATTTTGACACCGGAAAATTTATTGAAGATAAAACAAATAAATCAAACGATCCTCTTCTCAAAATTTGAGAAACTCTCAAATATGAAAATAACGAAATCTCCAACTCTCTCCGGAGGTCCTTGAGTTGCGTGAAATTTCTAGGATCAACAAAATGCAAGAAAATATGACATGCATGATGATCTAGTGTATAACATTCCAAATTGAAAATTTGGGATGTTACAAACCTACCCCCCTTAAGATGAATCTCGCCCTCGAGATTCGGGTTGGCTAGAAAATAGGTGACGGTGGTCCTTGAGCAAATCTTCTTCTCTCTCCCAGGTGGCTTCATCCTCAGTGTGGTGGCTCCACTGAACCTTGCAGAACTTGATAACCTTGCAGCGAGTAACTCTGCTGGCAAAATCGAGAATCCTGACTGGTTTCTCCTCATATGTTAAGTCATCCTTCAAATGAATTGCTTCAAGTGGCACTGTATCTCTTAGCGGTACTTCCGTCATCTCGGCGTGACATTTCTTCAGCTGGGAAACATGGAATACATCATGAACTCCTGACAGTCCCTCTGGCAATTCCAGCTTATAAGCAACTTCTCCCATGCGTTGCAAAATTCTATATGGTCCAACGAAACGTGGTGCTAACTTTCCTTTAACTCCAAATCGCTTAACTCCTCGAAGTGGGGATACTCTGAGATAAACTCTGTCTCCAACTTCGTATTCTATCGCCTTGCATTTTAAATCCGCATAGCTTTTCTGTCTTGACTGGGCTACCTTGAGCCTATCGCGAATCAACTTAACCTTCTGTTCAGACTCCTTAATCAAATCTGGTCCAAACAACTGACGGTCTCCGGTTTTGTCCCAAGATAGCGGTGTCCTACACCTCCTTCTGTACAAAGCCTCGAAAGGTGCCATCTTCAAGCTGGTTTGGTAACTGTTGTTATAGGAAAACTCTGCATACGGCAAGTTATCGTCCCAACTAGATCCATAGTCTAGTGCACAAGCTCTCAGCATATCCTCCAAAATCTGATTGACTCTCTCAGTCTGTCCATCTGTCTGTGGGTGAAAAGCTGTACTGAATTCTAGCCTGGTTCCCAACGTTTCATGCAACTGATTCCAAAACTTTGAGGTAAATTGAGTTCCTCTATCTGATACGATACTCCTCGGAACTTCCTGCAAACACACAATTCTGGTCATGTATATCTTCGCCAACTTAGCGCTGCTATAGGTAGTCTTAACTGGAATGAAATGCGCTACCTTCGTCAAGCGGTCGACTATAACCCAAATCGAATCATAGCCTGAACGAGTCTTTGGCAAACCTGTGATGAAATCCATGCCTAGTTTATCCCACTTCCATTCGGGTATCGGCAATGGCTGCAACAATCCTGCTGGCTTCTGATGTTCTGCCTTCACTCTCTGACATACATCACAAACTGCTACATACTCCGCGATATCCCTCTTCATTCCGGTCCACCAGAACGTTTCCTTCAAATCCAAATACATCTTGGTATTTCCTGGGTGAATCGAGTAGGGTGAATCATGTGCCTCTTGCAAAATCAACTTCCTGATCTCTGGGTCATTTGGCACGTAAATACGGTCCTCAAACCATAGGGTATCGTGCTCATCCTCACGAAATCCCTTAGGTTTTCCTTCGCTCATTTTCTTCTTTATATCCACAATCTCTTTGTCATTTTTCTGAGCTTCTCTGATTTTATCCATCAAGGTAGAATGAATCTCCAATGCTGCTACGTAGCCTCTCGGAACTATTTCCAAACATAGCTCACGAAGATCTTCTGCTAGCTCCTTTGGTATTTCTTCTGTCAATAGCGTATTGACATGGCTCTTGCGGCTCAATGCGTCAGCTACTACATTAGCCTTTCCGGGATGATAATGCAATCTCATATCATAATCCTTGATAAGTTCCAACCATCTCCTTTGTCTAAGGTTTAACTCCTTCTGCGTGAAAATGTACTTCAAACTCTTGTGATCCGTGTACACCTCACAATGATTTCCAATGAGGAAATGTCTCCATGTCTTCAATGCATGAACTACGGCTGCTAACTCCAAATCATGTGTCGCATAATTTAATTCATGAGGTTTCAGTTGTCGTGAAGCATACAAAACAACTCTTCCTTCCCGCATAAGCACTGCTCCAAGTCCTCGACGTGAAGCGTCGCAATACATCTCATAATCCTTGGTCTGATCTGGCAAAATTAGCACTAGTAAGGTAACCAATCTTTTCTTCAACTCCTGAAAACTTGCCTCACAGTCCTCAGTCCATATGAACTTGGTATCCTTTTTCAGCAACTCCGTCATAGGCTTTGCAATCCTTGAGAAATTCTCAATGAATCTCCGGTAGTATCCTGCGAGTCCAAGAAAACTCCGGATCTCTCCAATTGTCGTTGGTGCTGCCCAGTTGGTTACGGTCTCAACCTTTGTGGGGTCAACTGCTATACCTTCTCCGGATATAACGTGTCCGAGAAATCCAACTTCCTTTATCCAGAACTCACATTTGCTGAACTTGGCATATAACCGATGTTCCCTTAGTTTCTCCAAAACCAATCGCAAATGTTCCTTATGCTCTTCTTCATTCTTCGAGAAAACCAAAATATCATCAATGAACACCACGACGAACTTATCCAAAAACTCCATAAACACTTTGTTCATCAGGTTCATGAAATAGGCTGGTGCGTTAGTCAGTCCAAATGACATAACGGTGTACTCATACAGTCCATATCTTGTGGTGAACGCTGTCTTAGGTATGTCCTGCTCTCGAATCTTCAACTGATGGTACCCTGATCGCAAATCGATCTTGGAAAACACTTTAGCTCCTTGCAAATGGTCTAACAGATCATTTATCATTGGTAGTGGGTACTTGTTCTTGATTGTTACTGCATTCAATCCACGATAATCAACAACCATCCTTAACGATCCATCCTTCTTCTCCACTAACAGTACGGGTGATCCCCAAGGTGAAGAACTTGGGCGTATATAACCTTTATCCAATAGCTCATTAATCTGCTTCTTGATTTCTGCCAAATCCTGTGCGGGCATCCTGTATGGTCGCTTCGATATCGGGCCTGTTCCTGGCAACAGCTCAATCAAAAACTCAATATCTCTATCTGGTGGCATTCCTGGCAATTCCTCAGGAAATACATCAGGATAATCCTTCACTACTGGCACCTCTTCCTGCACAACTCCTGATAGGAAATTTACATAAGCCCTCCTCGGCTCATGCCATGATACATACTTGATTCTCCTCCCATCTGGGGTGGTAAGCAAAATCATCTTACTTGCGCAATCGATGTTTCCTCCATACATCGACAGCCAATCCATACCTAGAATCACATCCAATCCTTGGGATTCCAGAACGATCAAATCCGTTGGAAACACATGCCTTCCTATTCTCAATGGCACTTGAAAACATCCTTGTCTGGCCATATACTCCGCTCCTGGCGAGCTTACGATTACTGCATCGGGCTGATCTTCAATCTCCTCCACATCAATGTGGTTCACCTGTCCTCTGTTGAAAGGGTTTGGCTTCTTTCCAGCGCTTCCATTTCCACCTTGGCCTTTGGGACATTCATTTGCGTAATGTCCAGTCTTGGAACACTTGAAACAGGTGACATTGCTCGGGTCTCTCTTGGCTGGGGTTGTTGGTGGGGTCCGGTTCTGGCCGTTGCTTCCTCCATTCCCATTACCATTCTTGTGGCCATTATGGTTGTGCGAACTACCTCCTCCATGGGTATGCTGAAACTGCACTCCTTGCTTAGGGGTATAACGGGGCTTCTGCTGGGCTCCAGAGTTAAACTTCCCCTGCCCATACTTCCTCTTGCGATTCTCTATTTGCTGCTGCTTTCCTTCAATCATGAGGGCGCGGTCTACCAACTCCTGGTAGTTATTGAATCTTGCTACCATCAACTGCAGGCTTAACTCATCATTCAGTCCTTCCAGAAACTTCTCCTGCTTAGTTGCGTCTGTAGCAACGTCATCTGGGGCATAACGTGCTAACTTACTAAAATCATCCACATACTGGCCAATAGTCCTTCCTCCTTGGCGTAAGTTGCGGAACTCACGCTTCTTCATGGCCATAGCTCCTGCTGAAACATGGGCAGTGCGGAAAGCTTGCTGAAACTGATCCCATGTGATAGTGTCTACAGGGTAAGTGGCTGTGAAATTCTCCCACCATGCTGCTGCGGGTCCGTCAAGCTGATGTGCAGCAAACTTCACCTTCTCACCATCTGTGCATCCTACAGTGGTCAACTCCCTTCCTATCTTGCGGAGCCAATCATCTGCTACAATCGGCTCGGTGCTACTAGAATACACCGGTGGATGCAGCCTAAGGAAACGAGTCAAGTGATCCCCAGGTGGTGGTGGTGGTGGGTTGTTGTTGTTGTTGGCTTGGTTTTGTACCAATGTCTGAGTCAAGGTATTCTGCTGCTGAATCAACTGGGTGATCTCTGGCGGAAAAACAAACTCAGGGTCGCGTCTCGGAGGCATCTGAAGGGTTTTAGAAAAGACGAGAAATTAAGAAAAGAGTGGGGTCTAGGGAGAAAACACTACCCGAATCCTTATGAGACAAATGCACACAAAATCACTTCATTCATTCAATCAAAGGGCTTACAACGGTCTAGCTATCGCAAAGGTGCGTGTACTATAATGTTTAAATGGAGGGAATACTACTAATATGTGGGAGTCATCTATTAATTTGAACCAGTGGAAGATTCCATGATGTCTGCTCCAGCTTCGTCTTCAAAGTCGGGCTCGCTTGGATCTGAATCAGTGTTGTCGATGATGATGTAGTTGCTCGGACAGTCGACGTACTTGTCTTCATTCTTGAGCTCCAATTTCTTCTTGAGTTCTTCAATCTCATACTTAAGATCATTATTGTGCCTTACGACAGCTACGATCTCGTCCACGTAGTCCTTGCGTAGAGTCTTCATCTCTCCTTCAAGTTCGATGATCCTTCCCTTTGCATTCTTCAACTCTATCATATCATTGCACATCTAATTCTCCTAGCGTCGAATGTGCTGGTTTAACTCCTGGATGAAAGCTGGAATGGATCTGTCCTTCTTGGTGCTGACTATCTCCCATTGTTCATTCCGGCGTCCGCAAATCTGGTAGATAGTGTCCTTGAGATCTTCTTGATAAACTTCTTCAATGCGTCCCATGGTGATATGAGCTGCCATGCTCTTTCCCAGACTCCAGGTTGGTGCACTGAAAACACTATCTATGGGCTTGGTGATTGGGGCGAATGTCCTTCCCGGAACGCGAGCTTGAATCTTCCAGCGCTCCTCTTCAGGCAGAGTGGTGTTGAAAGTCCCGGTGAAGCTTGGTAGTCCAATGTTTAGGTACTTGGTAACTTCCTTCAAGTGAAATCCAAATGCTGTACCTTCATCTGGTTGGGCGTACTTGATCTTGGCGTCCATCATCCTAAAAGAGTAGAAAAGATGAGGAGTTAGAAAATGGGAAGAGAGTAGTGATCTATGGCTTTAACTTAGTGGTCGTGTCCTACAGTCAGCGTGTGCTCTGATACCATCTCTGTAGCGACCTGACCCGAATGGATCACGTCTACTGTGCTACGATGTCATCCCTGGATCAGTAATGCTGACACCACACAGTACATCGAGGATTTATAGCAGAGTTGCAATCACACTCTTATTACATTGATGGCTCAAAAAGACTTGGAAGATAAGTGAGTCCATCAAATCCAACGGCATCACTGAGTATAGAACCACGACCTAAAACGGCACCTTAATCGTCGTCTGAAAAGTCTGCAACATGAAAAGTTGCAGCCCGAAAACGGGTCAGCACATGGAATATGCTGGCAATGTAACACATAGAGAGAGGTAATGAGTATTGGCTATACTACATGCATATTTGGCTGGTGGAAAAAGCTCTATGGTTACAGTTTTGCATAAAGCCAGTTTTTCCCTACTGCAAAGGAATAAATTTGTTTAACTATCATGGTGGTTGTTAAACATTGAGAATGGTTGACAGCATCCTCAATCCCAATTAAAAGTACTCATTAAAAACCCAACAATATTAATTAAAGTAACATGTTGAGATTCACATGATATTCAAGTACTAGATACTCAAGATGTCCATAACCGGGGACACGGCTAATCATGATTAGTTTGTACACTCTGCAGAGGTTTGCGCACTTTTCCCCACAAGACACGATCGCCTCCGTTTGGTTTCTCGCACTACACGGTGTTTGAGCAACGGATGACCGAGACACAGTCTTTCAGAAGCGCTAGCACCTTACATGTGGGTAGACCTGTACACCTACATCCCCTACATCTGCTAGCCTACCCGTAAGAGTTCGCACAACTTACTCCACTATGCCAGAGCCCATAATGGCTTGTGGCTGCACACGTAAGTTACTAGTATGAATTATCTTATGATCCCTTTGAGCCTGGGTGGCGGTCCAGAACAAAACAGGCAAGTCCTGATAGACATCAGGTGCCTCAATCCACCCAGATGTGTATTTAAGTTGCCACCTTAGATAAACCATTAATTAACAACACTCACATCAGTAATGGATGTTCACTCACCCAATCCACGTCTACTAGCATAGCATGGCATATTAAGCAACGTAGAAGTAACTCCCAAGGGTTTGATAATAAAACAGGTAATAGGTACTACCTCAATCTACTTCCCATCCCACAATTTATTTTAGATCCTAATCATGCAAGTGGTTGAGGATGGATCTAATGCATAAAAACTGGGTAATAAGGGATATGATCAAATGTTACTTGCCTTGCTGATGATCCGCGAAACCTAAAGACTCGAAGTAACAAGCGGCGCACTCCGGGTGATCTATCGTAGACAAACAACAAGCATACAATAAGTCCTCATCTAATACACAGGTAAATATCGAATAGAAGATCTAACCAGAAAGTTCAACTTAAGAACCCTGGTTGCAAAAAGAATCAAATCAAAATTAGCAACAAAAGTCAAACGACGAAAGATAACAACTCGGTTCTAGCAAGTTGAAACTAAGTCAAATTTTACAGTAGCAAAACTTTGTTTAAGTTGATTAGTCGGAACGGCGGTTTCGAAACGAAACTCCAGGCGCTTGAATCACCTGATTCCGATAAACGAGTGGAAAGATAGACTAGAAAGAAGATCAGATCTGAAATCACGATCGGAAGAATCGCGGAATAAATCCGATGAGAAAAGAGAACGACGACGGTTAAACGAACAGATGTTCATTAACCGAGGCGATCTGGTGATCACGTTCGTTAAGACGAACGGTCCGGCGAACGCTCGCTAAACAAAACCGGAAAGAAAAACCGGCGAGAAAAACCGATCTAGGGTTTCGGAAAGAAAACCGAAACGAAAAACCGATCTAGAAAACCGGAACGGAAAACCGGAACGATTACGAAAAACCGAACCGAGGAAAAGAAAAGGTGACACGGCGCGGCTAGTACCTCGAAGAAGCGAGGGGCTCCGGCGGCGGCGGCGTTGGGTGGCGGCGGCGGTGAGGTGCGGCGGCAGCGCGGGTGAGGCGGCGGCTTAGGGCGGCGTGCGGGTGAGGTGGTGCGGCGGCGCGGCGTGGGGTGGCAAGGTGAGGTGTGGAGGAGAGGGGCTTTGATTTGATGGGTTAGAGGGGGGGTGCTTGGGTATTTATATTGGGGAGGGAAGTGTTTTGCTTGGGGTAGGGGGCAAGAAATAGATTAGGATTAGGAAACAA
>NC_057804.1:287355320-287355891 GCF_018294505.1 Triticum aestivum | reverse complement strand
AAGAAGAAGAAGAAGAAGGAGAAGAAGAAGAAGGAGGAGAAGAAGAAGGAGCGAAAGAAGAAGGAGAAGAAGAAGAAGGAGAAGGAGGAGAAGGAGAAGAATAAGAAGGAGAAGAAGAAGAAGAAGAAGAAGAAGAAGAAGAAGGAGAAGAAGAAGAAGGAGAAGAAGAAGAATGTGACGCCCGGATCATTAGGCTACAGTAATCCCACGTTAACAATGCCACGTCACCACAGTTACTGTTGTTAATCTCGCGTTAGTTCAAAACTGATTCGAAATTCAAATTCAAAAATAGGCAAACAACAAAGGTTTTCAAATATTAAAACTAAATTGATCGGGTTGTGTCGGATAAATCATAAGTAATTACGGTGGAGGATCCACATCATTATAAAATAATTAGAGGCACTAAAATAAATAAAACAACGACCGAAACAATAACTTAAATGTCTTTTTAATTAATAGAGAATACAAGGTACTTTACTTTTGTCCCAAACTTTTTGTGAGAACAGTTGACTTTACAAATCTAATTGAGGGGTGAGTTTCACTTTTTCTAAAAACTATAAACTATTAAATA